>NC_133131.1:116812778-117079230 GCF_048418815.1 Hemitrygon akajei | reverse complement strand
TTCAAATCCATACATCCCTCAAGGTCGCTGCACAGGTTGATAGGGTAGTTAAGAAGGCCTATGGGATGCTAGGCTTCAGATTGAGTTCAAGAGTAGAGAGGTCATGTTGCAACTCTACAAATCTCTGGTGAAACTGCACTTAGAGTATTGTGTTCAATTCTGGTCACCTCATTATAGGAAGGATGTGGAAGCTATGGAGAGGGTGCAGAGGAGATTTACCAGGATGTTGCCTGGTTTGGAGAACAAGTCATATGAAGCAAGGTTAGCAGAGCTGGGACTTTTCTCTTTGGGGCGTAGAAGAATGAGAGGGGACTTGATAGAGGTCTACAAGATTATGAGAGGCATAGATAAGGTGGATAGTCAGTACCTGTTTCCCAGGGCGCCAATAGCAAACACCAGAGGGTATATGTACAAAATTAAGGGAGGGAAGTTTAGGGGAGACATCAGGGTTAAGTTTTTTTTACATAGAGGGTTGTGAGTGCCTGCAATGACTTGCCAGGGATGGTGGTGGAGGCTAAACATTAGGGGTATTTAAGAGCCTCTTGGACAGGCACATGGATGAAAGATAAATGGAGGGTTATGGGGTAGTGTGGGTTTAGTACTTTTTTTAAGGATTATATGGGTCGGCACAACATGGAGGGCTGAAGGGTCTGTACTGTGCTGTAGTGTTCTATGGTTCTATATATGCGAAGGATGTAAGAAATAAAGTCAATTCAATTCAGACACAGCTATAAACAGCACTGGGAATGTATCAGCCTCCCTTTCTGTTTATCCTGTATACCTCAGACTTTAGATACAACCCTGAGTCATGTCATCTGTAGAAATTTTCTGATGACTCAGCAATAGTTAAGTGTATAAAGGGAGGACAGGAGGATGAAAACAGAGCCCTGGTGGAGGACTTTGCCAAATGGTGGAAGATGAATCATCTGTAGCTCAACATGTGTAAGACAAAGGACTTTAGGAAGACTAAGCCTGCACTGCTCCCTGTTACTCTTGATGGTGAGGCAGTGGATGTGGTGAGTATCCCCAAGTACCTGGGAGTGCACTTGGATCACAGACATGTGCGGAACACCAACACAGAGGCTGTGTACAAGAAGGGCCAGAGTTGCCTCTACTTCCTGAGGAGACTGAGGTCCCTTGGAGTATGTCGGCCTCTCCTTCACATGTTCTGCCTGTCTGTTGTCACCAGTACAATCTCCTATATGGTGGTGTGCTGGGGCAATGGCATCAAAGCAGATGATGCCAACAGGCTCAATAAACTGATCCGAAAAACTGGCTGTGTTATAGGAGTCAAACTGGACACACTAGAGGGGGTGGTAGAACAAAGGACCCTACAGAAAATCCTGGCAATTCTGGACAATGTTTTTCACCCTCTGCATGCCATCTTAGCTGAACAGAGAAGCACATTTAGTAATAGACTAAGACAACTGTGCTGCTCCAAAAGCACTATGAGGTCACTCTTACCCTTGGCCATTAGGCTCTATAATGAGTCAACCTATAGCCAGGGAAGCGACGATCCCCTCCTGCTAGACTGTTTGTGGTAACTTATTTTTATTCTTTCTACTTCTCTTCTAATATTTATATCTGTGCACTTGTACCGCTACTGTGACGCAGTAATTTCCTTTGAGATCAATGAAATATCTATCTATCTTTCTATCTATCTATCGAGATTTGGCATGTCATCTAAAGCTTTGATAAACTGGAATATGATGGAGAGTATATTGCTTGGAAGTATCACAGACTGCTATGGAAACACGACTGTGTTGTACAGAAAATCCTACAAAAAAAATGGTCGATAAGCCCTAGTTCATCATGGGTAAAGTCCTTCCCATTACTGAGCTTATCTACACAGAGTGGAGTTGCAGGAAAGCAACATACATCATCAAGGACCTCCGACATCTAGGCCATGCTCGCTTCTTGCTGCTACCATCAGGAAGGCGGTACAGAAGCTTTAAGACCTACACCATCAGGTTCAAGAACAGTTATTACCCCTCAAAAATCAGGCTCTTGAACCAGAGGGGATAACTTCACTCATCTTCAATTACCCCTTCACTGAACTGTTTCCACTGAACTGGATTCACTTTCAGGAACTTCCATCTCATGTTCTCAGTATTTATTGCTTACTTATTTATTATTATTATTATTATTTTATTTTATTTTATTTTCTCTTTCTTTTGGTATTTGCATAGTTTGTTGTCCATCTGGTTGAGTGTGGTCTTTTATTGATTCTATTGTGTTTCTTGTATTTACTTTGATTGCCCACAAGAAAAAGAATCTCAATATTGTATAGCGAAATATATATATATACATACATACACACACTTTAATAATACATTTACTTTGAATGTAGAACTTTGTAGCTTCCTTCTCCAAAATAATTGCCTATCCAAAAAGCCTTCCTCCACCTGTGGATCTATGATATCTGCTTCCACAGTTATCACCCAACAATTCTCAATAGTTTCATCCCTGACTCATCATCTTTTGCTCTTAACCTTCAAGGCTCATAACCAGCACCGTCACTCAGTGAAACCACCTTCACAGTCAATGGGTCTCTCTTGAACAAAGTAGATATCATCAAGCTCAAACACTTACTACTAGACCATTATCCCACCCTGGCCATGATCTCTAACATTCCTTCCACCACAGCTGTTTGTGGCTTCTTGTCTCTTAATGAAACTGTTTGTAGTTAGGATTTCTGATCAAGATGGTTCAAAGTGCAAAGTAAATTCATTAACCAAGTACATATACTGTATCAATATATTTTTAATTTTTTTCTCACCCCTTATGGTGGTGTGTATGTGTATTTTTCCTAAAATCTTGGGTTCTCTTCTAGAGGCTTGAGAGCTTGATGGTTCAGCGCAGTATCCTTGCTGTTACTAGTTGTGTGCTCTTCTGGACAGAGATCTCAGATGTTGTTCCTGGGATTTGTTGGAGCCACTTTCTCAGTCCAGGTGTCACAGCTCCAAGTGCTCCTATCATTTCTGGGATTACTTTGGCTTTAATCTTCCACAAACTTTCCATCTTCTCTTTCAAGCCCAGGTATTTCTTCAGCTTCTCATACTCTTTCTTCTGATGTTACTGTCATTTGGGATTGCCACATCTATTACTGTTGCTTTCTTCTGTTCCTTGCCAATCTGGTCGGTTGGCCAGTACCTGCTTATTAGTCAGTATTTAGAAAACCCACTGGATCTTAGACCTGTCATTCTCCACTACTGTCATAAGGTGGGCATTGAGAGCTGACCCAAATGCAAGACACAGACACTGAAGTACTAGGGACAGGACTCGGTGTGTCAAGAAAGCAAGGGAAGTGGGGAAGAAACGACACTAGACAAGACACAGGCCCTGGACGAGACTAGGATACAGGGCCTGGGCTAGGACTAGACTAGGAAATTGGAACCTGGACGACGAATAAGAAACTTTGAACCTGGACAAGGACTCCGAGCTAGAGAATGGACACGGACCCGGAAACTAGATCTTTACTCGGGCTCAGACTCCGGATCTAGGCAAGGACAAGATGTGGCAAGGCAACAGGACTGGACATGGGGGCAGGACTCAGGACTCCTGGGCTGGATGAGGACATGAAGCTCAAACTCGGACTTGGGAGACAGGAACACGGAACACAGAGCCTTGGTCTTGGGAGGCAGGAACATGGAACACAGAGCCTTGGTCTTGGGAGACAGGAACACGGAACACAGAGCCTTGGTCTTGCGAGACGGGAACACGGAACACAGAGCCTTGGTCTTGTGAGACAGGAACACGGAACACAGAGCCTTGGTATTGGGAGACAGGAACACGGAATACAGAGCCTTGGTCTTTGGAGACGGGAACACAGAACACAGAGCCTTTGACTTAGAAGACAGGAACGCAGAACACAGAGCCTTGGTTCTGGGAGATGGAAACATGGAACACAGAGCCTTGGTCTTGGGAGACGGGAACATGGATCACAGAGCCTTGGTCTTGGGAGACGGGAAAACGGAACACAGAGCCTTGGTCTTGGGAGACGGGAACAGGGAACACTGAGCCTTGGTCTTGTGAGACCAGAACAGGGAACACAGAGGCTTGGTCTTGGGAGACAGGAACACGGAACACAGAGACTTTGTCTTGGGAGACAGGAACACGGAACACAGAGCCTTGGTCTTGGGAGACAGGAATGCGGAACACAGAGCCTTGGTCTTGGGAGACAGGAACACGGAACACAGAGACTTCGTCTTGGGAGACAGGAACGCAGAACAGAGAGCCTTGGTCTTGGGAGACAGGAACACGGAACACAGAGCCTTCGTCTTGGGAGACGGGAACACGGAACACAGAGCCTTGTTCTTGGGAGACGGGAACGCGGAACACAGAGCCTTGGTGTTGGGAGACGGCAACGCGGAACACTGAGCCTTGGTCTTGGGAGACCGGAACACAGAACACAGAGCCTTGGTCTTGGGAGACAGGAACGCGGAACACAGAGCCTTGGTCTTGGGAGACGGGAACGCGGAACACAGAGCGTTGGTCTTGGGAGACAGGAACACGGAACACAGAGACTTCGTCTTGGGAGACAGGAACGCAGAACAGAGAGCCTTGGTCTTGGGAGACAGGAACACGGAACACAGAGCCTTCGTCTTGGGAGACGGGAACACGGAACACAGAGCCTTGTTCTTGGGAGACGGGAACGCGGAACACAGAGCCTTGGTGTTGGGAGACGGCAACGCGGAACACTGAGCCTTGGTCTTGGGAGACCGGAACACAGAACACAGAGCCTTGGTCTTGGGAGACAGGAAAGCGGAACACAGAGCCTTGGTTCTGGGAGACGGAAACACGGAACACAGAGCCTTGGTCTTGGGAGACGGGAACATGGATCACAGAGCCTTGGTCTTGGGAGACGGGAAAACGGAACACAGAGCCTTGTTCTTGGGAGACGGGAACGCGGAACACAGAGCCTTGGTTCTGGGAGACGGAAACACGGAACAACAGAGCCTTGGTCTTGGGAGACGGGAACATGGATCACAGAGCCTTGGTCTTGGGAGACGGGAAAACGGAACACAGAGCCTTGGTCTTTGGAGACGGGAACACAGAACACAGAGCCTTGGTCTTGTGAGACCGGAACAGGGAACACAGAGGCTTGGTCTTGGGAGACAGGAACATGGAACACAGAGCCTTGGTCTTGGGAGACAGGAACACGGAACACAGAGCCTTGGGCTTGGGAGACGGGAACACGGAACACAGAGCCTTGGTCTTGGGAGACGGGAACGCAGAACACAGAGCCTTGGTCTTGGGAGACAGGAACGCGGAACACAGAGCCTTGGGCTTGGGAGACAGGAACGAGGAACACAGAGCCTTGATCTTGGGAGACGGGAAAGCAGAACACAAAGCCTTGGTCTTGGGAGACAGGAATGCGGAACACAGAGCCTTGGGCTTGGGAGACGGGAACGCAGAACACAGAGCCTTGGTCTTGGAAGACGGGAACACGGATCACAGAGCCTTGGTCTTGGGAGACCGGAACAGGGAACACAGAGCCTTGGTCTTAGGAGACGGGAACGCGGAACACAGAGCCTTGGTCTTGGGAGACGGGAACACGGAACACAGAGCCTTGGTCTTGGGAGACGGGAACACGGAACACAAAGCCTTGGTCTTGAGAGACAGGAACGCGGAACGCAGAGCCTTGGTCTTGGGAGACGGGAAAAGGGAACACTGAGCCTTGGTCTTGGGAGACCGGAACAGGGAACACAGAGCCTTGGTCTTAGGAGACGGGAACACGGAACACAGAGCCTTGGTCTTGGGAGACGGGAACACGGATAACAGAGCCTTGGTTTTGAAAGACGGGAACACGGAACACAGAGCCTTGGTCTTGGGAGACAGGAACACGGAACTCAGATCCTTGATCTTGTGAGACGGGAACGCGGAACACAGAGCCTTGGTCTTTGGAGACGGGAACGCAGAACACAAAGCCTTGGTCTTGGGAGACGGAAACACGGAACACGGAGCCTTGATCTTGGGAGAAGGGAATGCTGAACACAGAGCGTTGGTCTTGGGAGACGGGAACACGGATCACAGAGCCTTGGTCATGGGAGACAGGAACACAGAACACAGAGCCTTGGTGTTGGGAGACAGGAACACGGAATACGGAGACTTGGTCTTGGGAGACGGGAATGCAGAAAACAGAGCCTTGGTCTTGGGAGACAGGAACGCGGAACACAGAGCCTTCGTCTTGGGAGACGGGCACACAGGTCACAGAGCCTTGGTCTTGGGAGACGGGAACACGGATAACAGAGCCTTGGTCTTGGGAGACGGGAACACAGGTCACAGAGCCTTGGTCTTGGGAGACAGGAACACGGATCACAGAGTCTTGGTCTTGGGAGACGGGAAAACGGAACACAGAGCCTTGTTCTTGGGAGACGGGAACGCGGAACACAGAGCCTTGGTTCTGGGAGACGGAAACACGGAACACAGAGCCTTGGTCTTGGGAGACGGGAACATGGATCACAGAGCCTTGGTCTTGGGAGACGGGAAAACGGAACACAGAGCCTTGGTCTTTGGAGACGGGAACACAGAACACAGAGCCTTGGTCTTGTGAGACCGGAACAGGGAACACACGGGCTTGGTCTTGGGAGACAGGAACATGGAACACAGAGCCTTGGTCTTGGGAGACAGGAACACGGAACACAGAGCCTTGGGCTTGGGAGACGGGAACACGGAACACAGAGCCTTGGTCTTGGGAGACGGGAACGCAGAACACATAGCCTTGGTCTTGGGAGACAGGAACGCGGAACACAGAGTCTTGGGCTTGGGAGACAGGAACGAGGAACACAGAGCCTTGATCTTGGGAGACGGGAAAGCAGAACACAAAGCCTTGGTCTTGGGAGACAGGAATGCGGAACACAGAGCCTTGGGCTTGGGAGACGGGAATGCAGAACACAGAGCCTTGGTCTTGGAAGACGGGAACACGGATCACAGAGCCTTGGTCTTGGGAGACCGGAAGAGGGAACACAGAGCCTTGGTCTTAGGAGACGGGAACGCGGAACACAGAGCCTTGGTCTTGGGAGACGGGAACACGGAACACAGAGCCTTGGTCTTGGGAGACGGGAACACGGAACACAAAGCCTTGGTCTTGGGAGACAGGAACGCGGAACGCAGAGCCTTGGTCTTGGGAGACGGGAACAGGGAACACTGAGCCTTGGTCTTGGGAGACCGGAACAGGGAACACAGAGCCTTGGTCTTAGGAGACGGGAACACGGAACACAGAGCCTTGGTCTTGGGAGACGGGAACACGGATAACAGAGCCTTGGTTTTGAGAGACGGGAACACGGAACACAGAGCCTTGGTCTTGGGAGACAGGAACACGGAACTCAGATCCTTGATCTTGTGAGACGGGAACGCGGAACACAGAGCCTTGGTCTTTGGAGACGGGAACGCAGAACACAAAGCCTTGGTCTTGGGAGACGGAAACACGGAACACGGAGCCTTGATCTTGGGAGAAGGGAACGCTGAACACAGAGCGTTGGTCTTGGGAGACGGGAACACGGATCACAGAGCCTTGGTCATGGGAGACAGGAACACAGAATACGGAGACTTGGTCTTGGGAGACGGGAATGCAGAAAACAGAGCCTTGGTCTTGGGAGACAGGAACGCGGAACACAGAGCCTTGGTCTTGGGAGACGGGAACGCGGAACACAGAGCGTTGGTCTTGGGAGACAGGAACACGGAACACAGAGCCTTCGTCTTGGGAGACGGGAACACGGAACACAGAGCCTTGTTCTTGGGAGACGAGACCGCGGAACACAGAGCCTTGGTGTTGGGAGACGGCAACGCGGAACACTGAGCCTTGGTCTTGGGAGACCGGAACACAGAACACAGAGCCTTGGTCTTGGGAGACAGGAACGCGGAACACAGAGCCTTGGTCTTGGGAGACGGGAACGCGGAACACAGAGCGTTGGTCTTGGGAGACAGGAACACGGAACACAGAGACTTCGTCTTGGGAGACAGGAACGCAGAACAGAGAGCCTTGGTCTTGGGAGACAGGAACACGGAACACAGAGCCTTCGTCTTGGGAGACGGGAACACGGAACACAGAGCCTTGTTCTTGGGAGACGGGAACGCGGAACACAGAGCCTTGGTGTTGGGAGACGGCAACGCGGAACACTGAGCCTTGGTCTTGGGAGACCGGAACACAGAACACAGAGCCTTGGTCTTGGGAGACAGGAAAGCGGAACACAGAGCCTTGGTTCTGGGAGACGGAAACACGGAACACAGAGCCTTGGTCTTGGGAGACGGGAACATGGATCACAGAGCCTTGGTCTTGGGAGACGGGAAAACGGAACACAGAGCCTTGTTCTTGGGAGACGGGAACGCGGAACACAGAGCCTTGGTTCTGGGAGACGGAAACACGGAACAACAGAGCCTTGGTCTTGGGAGACGGGAACATGGATCACAGAGCCTTGGTCTTGGGAGACGGGAAAACGGAACACAGAGCCTTGGTCTTTGGAGACGGGAACACAGAACACAGAGCCTTGGTCTTGTGAGACCGGAACAGGGAACACAGAGGCTTGGTCTTGGGAGACAGGAACATGGAACACAGAGCCTTGGTCTTGGGAGACAGGAACACGGAACACAGAGCCTTGGGCTTGGGAGACGGGAACACGGAACACAGAGCCTTGGTCTTGGGAGACGGGAACGCAGAACACAGAGCCTTGGTCTTGGGAGACAGGAACGCGGAACACAGAGCCTTGGGCTTGGGAGACAGGAACGAGGAACACAGAGCCTTGATCTTGGGAGACGGGAAAGCAGAACACAAAGCCTTGGTCTTGGGAGACAGGAATGCGGAACACAGAGCCTTGGGCTTGGGAGACGGGAACGCAGAACACAGAGCCTTGGTCTTGGAAGACGGGAACACGGATCACAGAGCCTTGGTCTTGGGAGACCGGAACAGGGAACACAGAGCCTTGGTCTTAGGAGACGGGAACGCGGAACACAGAGCCTTGGTCTTGGGAGACGGGAACACGGAACACAGAGCCTTGGTCTTGGGAGACGGGAACACGGAACACAAAGCCTTGGTCTTGAGAGACAGGAACGCGGAACGCAGAGCCTTGGTCTTGGGAGACGGGAACAGGGAACACTGAGCCTTGGTCTTGGGAGACCGGAACAGGGAACACAGAGCCTTGGTCTTAGGAGACGGGAACACGGAACACAGAGCCTTGGTCTTGGGAGACGGGAACACGGATAACAGAGCCTTGGTTTTGAGAGACGGGAACACGGAACACAGAGCCTTGGTCTTGGGAGACAGGAACACGGAACTCAGATCCTTGATCTTGTGAGACGGGAACGCGGAACACAGAGCCTTGGTCTTTGGAGACGGGAACGCAGAACACAAAGCCTTGGTCTTGGGAGACGGAAACACGGAACACGGAGCCTTGATCTTGGGAGAAGGGAACGCTGAACACAGAGCGTTGGTCTTGGGAGACGGGAACACGGATCACAGAGCCTTGGTCATGGGAGACAGGAACACAGAACACAGAGCCTTGGTGTTGGGAGACAGGAACACGGAATACGGAGACTTGGTCTTGGGAGACGGGAATGCAGAAAACAGAGCCTTGGTCTTGGGAGACAGGAACGCGGAACACAGAGCCTTCGTCTTGGGAGACGGGCACACAGGTCACAGAGCCTTGGTCTTGGGAGACGGGAACACGGATAACAGAGCCTTGGTCTTGGGAGACGGGAACACAGGTCACAGAGCCTTGGTCTTGGGAGACAGGAACGCGGAACACAGAGCCTTCGTCTTGGGAGACGGGCACACAGGTCACAGAGCCTTGGTCTTGAGAGACGGGAACACGGAACACAGAGCCTTGGTCTTGGGAGACAGGAACACGGAACTCAGATCCTTGATCTTGTGAGACGGGAACGCGGAACACAGAGCCTTGGTCTTTGGAGACGGGAACGCAGAACACAAAGCCTTGGTCTTGGGAGACGGAAACACGGAACACGGAGCCTTGATCTTGGGAGAAGGGAACGCTGAACACAGAGCATTGGTCTTGGGAGACGGGAACACGGATCACAGAGCCTTGGTCATGGGAGACAGGAACACAGAATACGGAGACTTGGTCTTGGGAGACGGGAATGCAGAAAACAGAGCCTTGGTCTTGGGAGACAGGAACGCGGAACACAGAGCCTTGGTCTTGGGAGACGGGAACGCGGAACACAGAGCGTTGGTCTTGGGAGACAGGAACACGGAACACAGAGCCTTCGTCTTGGGAGACGGGAACACGGAACACAGAGCCTTGTTCTTGGGAGACGAGACCGCGGAACACAGAGCCTTGGTGTTGGGAGACGGCAACGCGGAACACTGAGCCTTGGTCTTGGGAGACCGGAACACAGAACACAGAGCCTTGGTCTTGGGAGACAGGAACGCGGAACACAGAGCCTTGGTCTTGGGAGACGGGAACGCGGAACACAGAGCGTTGGTCTTGGGAGACAGGAACACGGAACACAGAGACTTTGTCTTGGGAGACAGGAACGCAGAACAGAGAGCCTTGGTCTTGGGAGACAGGAACACGGAACACAGAGCCTTCGTCTTGGGAGACGGGAACACGGAACACAGAGCCTTGTTCTTGGGAGACGGGAACGCGGAACACAGAGCCTTGGTGTTGGGAGACGGCAACGCGGAACACTGAGCCTTGGTCTTGGGAGACGGGAACACAGGTCACAGAGCCTTGGTCTTGGGAGACAGGAACACGGATCACAGAGTCTTGGTCTTGGGAGACGGGAAAACGGAACACAGAGCCTTGTTCTTGGGAGACGGGAACGCGGAACACAGAGCCTTGGTTCTGGGAGACGGAAACACGGAACACAGAGCCTTGGTCTTGGGAGACGGGAACATGGATCACAGAGCCTTGGTCTTGGGAGACGGGAAAACGGAACACAGAGCCTTGGTCTTTGGAGACGGGAACACAGAACACAGAGCCTTGGTCTTGTGAGACCGGAACAGGGAACACACGGGCTTGGTCTTGGGAGACAGGAACATGGAACACAGAGCCTTGGTCTTGGGAGACAGGAACACGGAACACAGAGCCTTGGGCTTGGGAGACGGGAACACGGAACACAGAGCCTTGGTCTTGGGAGACGGGAACGCAGAACACATAGCCTTGGTCTTGGGAGACAGGAACGCGGAACACAGAGTCTTGGGCTTGGGAGACAGGAACGAGGAACACAGAGCCTTGATCTTGGGAGACGGGAAAGCAGAACACAAAGCCTTGGTCTTGGGAGACAGGAATGCGGAACACAGAGCCTTGGGCTTGGGAGACGGGAATGCAGAACACAGAGCCTTGGTCTTGGAAGACGGGAACACGGATCACAGAGCCTTGGTCTTGGGAGACCGGAAGAGGGAACACAGAGCCTTGGTCTTAGGAGACGGGAACGCGGAACACAGAGCCTTGGTCTTGGGAGACGGGAACACGGAACACAGAGCCTTGGTCTTGGGAGACGGGAACACGGAACACAGAGCCTTGGTCTTGGGAGACGGGAACACGGAACACAGAGCCTTGGTCTTGGGAGACGGGAACACGGAACACAAAGCCTTGGTCTTGAGAGACAGGAACGCTGAACGCAGAGCCTTGGTCTTGGGAGACGGGAACAGGGAACACTGAGCCTTGGTCTTGGGAGACCGGAACAGGGAACACAGAGCCTTGGTCTTAGGAGACGGGAACACGGAACACAGAGCCTTGGTCTTGGGAGACGGGAACACGGATAACAGAGCCTTGGTTTTGAGAGACGGGAACACGGAACACAGAGCCTTGGTCTTGGGAGACAGGAACACGGAACTCAGATCCTTGATCTTGTGAGACGGGAACGCGGAACACAGAGCCTTGGTCTTTGGAGACGGGAACGCAGAACACAAAGCCTTGGTCTTGGGAGACGGAAACACGGAACACGGAGCCTTGATCTTGGGAGAAGGGAACGCTGAACACAGAGCGTTGGTCTTGGGAGACGGGAACACGGATCACAGAGCCTTGGTCATGGGAGACAGGAACGCGGAACACAGAGCCTTCGTCTTGGGAGACGGGCACACAGGTCACAGAGCCTTGGTCTTGGGAGACGGGAACACGGATAACAGAGCCTTGGTCTTGGGAGACGGGAACACAGGTCACAGAGCCTTGGTCTTGGGAGACGGGAACACGGATAACAGAGCCTTGGTCTTGGGAGACGGGAACACAGGTCACAGAGCCTTGGTCTTGGGAGACAGGAACACGGATCACAGAGCCTTGGTCTTGGGAGACGGGAAAACGGAACACAGAGCCTTGTTCTTGGGAGACGGGAACGCGGAACACAGAGCCTTGGTTCTGGGAGACGGAAACACGGAACACATAGCCTTGGTCTTGGGAGACGGGAACATGGATCACAGAGCCTTGGTCTTGGGAGACGGGAAAACGGAACACAGAGCCTTGGTCTTTGGAGACGGGAACACAGAACACAGAGCCTTGGTCTTGTGAGACCGGAACAGGGAACACAGAGGCTTGGTCTTGGGAGACAGGAACATGGAACACAGAGCCTTGGTCTTGGGAGACAGGAACACGGAACACAGAGCCTTGGGCTTGGGAGACGGGAACACGGAACACAGAGCCTTGGTCTTGGGAGACGGGAACGCAGAACACAGAGCCTTGGTCTTGGGAGACAGGAACGCGGAACACAGAGCCTTGGGCTTGGGAGACAGGAACGAGGAACACAGAGCCTTGATCTTGGGAGACGGGAAAGCAGAACACAAAGCCTTGGTCTTGGGAGACAGGAATGCGGAACACAGAGCCTTGGGCTTGGGAGACGGGAACGCAGAACACAGAGCCTTGGTCTTGGAAGACGGGAACACGGATCACAGAGCCTTGGTCTTGGGAGACCGGAACAGGGAACACAGTGCCTTGGTCTTAGGAGACGGGAACGCGGAACACAGAGCCTTGGTCTTGGGAGACGGGAACACGGAACACAGAGCCTTGGTCTTGGGAGACGGGAACACGGAACACAAAGCCTTGGTCTTGAGAGACAGGAACGCGGAACGCAGAGCCTTGGTCTTGGGAGACGGGAAAAGGGAACACTGAGCCTTGGTCTTGGGAGACAGGAACAGGGAACACAGAGCCTTGGTCTTAGGAGACGGGAAAACGGAACACAGAGCCTTGGTCTTGGGAGACGGGAACACGGATAACAGAGCCTTGGTTTTGAGAGACAGGAACACGGAACTCAGATCCTTGATCTTGTGAGACGGGAACGCGGAACACAGAGCCTTGGTCATGGGAGACAGGAACACAGAACACAGAGCCTTGGTGTTGGGAGACAGGAACACGGAATACGGAGACTTGGTCTTGGGAGACGGGAATGCAGAAAACAGAGCCTTGGTCTTGGGAGACAGGAACGCTGAACACAGAGCCTTCGTCTTGGGAGACGGGCACACAGGTCACAGAGCCTTGGTCTTGGGAGACGGGAACACGGATAACGGAGCCTTGGTCTTGGGAGACGGGAACACAGGTCACAGAGCCTTGGTCTTGGGAGACAGGAACACGGATCACAGAGTCTTGGTCTTGGGAGACGGGAAAACGGAACACAGAGCCTTGTTCTTGGGAGACGGGAACGCGGAACACAGAGCCTTGGTTCTGGGAGACGGAAACACGGAACACAGAGCCTTGGTCTTGGGAGACGGGAACATGGATCACAGAGCCTTGGTCTTGGGAGACGGGAAAACGGAACACAGAGCCTTGGTCTTTGGAGACGGGAACACAGAACACAGAGCCTTGGTCTTGTGAGACCGGAACAGGGAACACACGGGCTTGGTCTTGGGAGACAGGAACATGGAACACAGAGCCTTGGTCTTGGGAGACAGGAACACGGAACACAGAGCCTTGGGCTTGGGAGACGGGAACACGGAACACAGAGCCTTGGTCTTGGGAGACGGGAACGCAGAACACATAGCCTTGGTCTTGGGAGACAGGAACGCGGAACACAGAGCCTTGGGCTTGGGAGACAGGAACGAGGAACACAGAGCCTTGATCTTGGGAGACGGGAAAGCAGAACACAAAGCCTTGGTCTTGGGAGACAGGAATGCGGAACACAGAGCCTTGGGCTTGGGAGACGGGAATGCAGAACACAGAGCCTTGGTCTTGGAAGACGGGAACACGGATCACAGAGCCTTGGTCTTGGGAGACCGGAAGAGGGAACACAGAGCCTTGGTCTTAGGAGACGGGAACGCGGAACACAGAGCCTTGGTCTTGGGAGACGGGAACACGGAACACAGAGCCTTGGTCTTGGGAGACGGGAACACGGAACACAAAGCCTTGGTCTTGGGAGACAGGAACGCGGAACGCAGAGCCTTGGTCTTGGGAGACGGGAACAGGGAACACTGAGCCTTGGTCTTGGGAGACCGGAACAGGGAACACAGAGCCTTGGTCTTAGGAGACGGGAACACGGAACACAGAGCCTTGGTCTTGGGAGACGGGAACACGGATAACAGAGCCTTGGTTTTGAGAGACGGGAACACGGAACACAGAGCCTTGGTCTTGGGAGACAGGAACACGGAACTCAGATCCTTGATCTTGTGAGACGGGAACGCGGAACACAGAGCCTTGGTCTTTGGAGACGGGAACGCAGAACACAAAGCCTTGGTCTTGGGAGACGGAAACACGGAACACGGAGCCTTGATCTTGGGAGAAGGGAACGCTGAACACAGAGCGTTGGTCTTGGGAGACGGGAACACGGATCACAGAGCCTTGGTCATGGGAGACAGGAACACAGAATACGGAGACTTGGTCTTGGGAGACGGGAATGCAGAAAACAGAGCCTTGGTCTTGGGAGACAGGAACGCGGAACACAGAGCCTTGGTCTTGGGAGACGGGAACGCGGAACACAGAGCGTTGGTCTTGGGAGACAGGAACACGGAACACAGAGCCTTCGTCTTGGGAGACGGGAACACGGAACACAGAGCCTTGTTCTTGGGAGACGGGAACGCGGAACACAGAGCCTTGGTGTTGGGAGACGGCAACGCGGAACACTGAGCCTTGGTCTTGGGAGACCGGAACACAGAACACAGAGCCTTGGTCTTGGGAGACAGGAACGCGGAACACAGAGCGTTGGTCTTGGGAGACAGGAACACGGAACACAGAGACTTCGTCTTGGGAGACAGGAACGCAGAACAGAGAGCCTTGGTCTTGGGAGACAGGAACACGGAACACAGAGCCTTCGTCTTGGGAGACGGGAACACGGAACACAGAGCCTTGTTCTTGGGAGACGGGAACGCGGAACACAGAGCCTTGGTGTTGGGAGACGGCAACGCGGAACACTGAGCCTTGGTCTTGGGAGACCGGAACACAGAACACAGAGCCTTGGTCTTGGGAGACAGGAAAGCGGAACACAGAGCCTTGGTTCTGGGAGACGGAAACACGGAACACAGAGCCTTGGTCTTGGGAGACGGGAACATGGATCACAGAGCCTTGGTCTTGGGAGACGGGAAAACGGAACACAGAGCCTTGTTCTTGGGAGACGGGAACGCGGAACACAGAGCCTTGGTTCTGGGAGACGGAAACACGGAACAACAGAGCCTTGGTCTTGGGAGACGGGAACATGGATCACAGAGCCTTGGTCTTGGGAGACGGGAAAACGGAACACAGAGCCTTGGTCTTTGGAGACGGGAACACAGAACACAGAGCCTTGGTCTTGTGAGACCGGAACAGGGAACACAGAGGCTTGGTCTTGGGAGACAGGAACATGGAACACAGAGCCTTGGTCTTGGGAGACAGGAACACGGAACACAGAGCCTTGGGCTTGGGAGACGGGAACACGGAACACAGAGCCTTGGTCTTGGGAGACGGGAACGCAGAACACAGAGCCTTGGTCTTGGGAGACAGGAACGCGGAACACAGAGCCTTGGGCTTGGGAGACAGGAACGAGGAACACAGAGCCTTGATCTTGGGAGACGGGAAAGCAGAACACAAAGCCTTGGTCTTGGGAGACAGGAATGCGGAACACAGAGCCTTGGGCTTGGGAGACGGGAACGCAGAACACAGAGCCTTGGTCTTGGAAGACGGGAACACGGATCACAGAGCCTTGGTCTTGGGAGACCGGAACAGGGAACACAGAGCCTTGGTCTTAGGAGACGGGAACGCGGAACACAGAGCCTTGGTCTTGGGAGACGGGAACACGGAACACAGAGCCTTGGTCTTGGGAGACGGGAACACGGAACACAAAGCCTTGGTCTTGAGAGACAGGAACGCGGAACGCAGAGCCTTGGTCTTGGGAGACGGGAACAGGGAACACTGAGCCTTGGTCTTGGGAGACCGGAACAGGGAACACAGAGCCTTGGTCTTAGGAGACGGGAACACGGAACACAGAGCCTTGGTCTTGGGAGACGGGAACACGGATAACAGAGCCTTGGTTTTGAGAGACGGGAACACGGAACACAGAGCCTTGGTCTTGGGAGACAGGAACACGGAACTCAGATCCTTGATCTTGTGAGACGGGAACGCGGAACACAGAGCCTTGGTCTTTGGAGACGGGAACGCAGAACACAAAGCCTTGGTCTTGGGAGACGGAAAAACGGAACACGGAGCCTTGATCTTGGGAGAAGGGAACGCTGAACACAGAGCGTTGGTCTTGGGAGACGGGAACACGGATCACAGAGCCTTGGTCATGGGAGACAGGAACACAGAACACAGAGCCTTGGTGTTGGGAGACAGGAACACGGAATACGGAGACTTGGTCTTGGGAGACGGGAATGCAGAAAACAGAGCCTTGGTCTTGGGAGACAGGAACGCGGAACACAGAGCCTTCGTCTTGGGAGACGGGCACACAGGTCACAGAGCCTTGGTCTTGGGAGACGGGAACACGGATAACAGAGCCTTGGTCTTGGGAGACGGGAACACAGGTCACAGAGCCTTGGTCTTGGGAGACAGGAACACGGATCACAGAGCCTTGGTCTTGGGAGACGGGAAAACGGAACACAGAGCCTTGTTCTTGGGAGACGGGAACGCGGAACACAGAGCCTTGGTTCTGGGAGACGGAAACACGGAACACAGAGCCTTGGTCTTGGGAGACGGGAACATGGATCACAGAGCCTTGGTCTTGGGAGACGGGAAAACGGAACACAGAGCCTTGGTCTTTGGAGACGGGAACACAGAACACAGAGCCTTGGTCTTGTGAGACCGGAACAGGGAACACAGAGGCTTGGTCTTGGGAGACAGGAACATGGAACACAGAGCCTTGGTCTTGGGAGACAGGAACACGGAACACAGAGCCTTGGGCTTGGGAGACGGGAACACGGAACACAGAGCCTTGGTCTTTGGAGACGGGAACACAGAACACAGAGCCTTGGTCTTGTGAGACCGGAACAGGGAACACAGAGGCTTGGTCTTGGGAGACAGGAACATGGAACACAGAGCCTTGGTCTTGGGAGACAGGAACACGGAACACAGAGCCTTGGTCTTGGGAGACAGGAAAGCGGAACACAGAGCCTTGGTTCTGGGAGACGGAAACACGGAACACAGAGCCTTGGTCTTGGGAGACGGGAACATGGATCACAGAGCCTTGGTCTTGGGAGACGGGAAAACGGAACACAGAGCCTTGTTCTTGGGAGACGGGAACGCGGAACACAGAGCCTTGGTTCTGGGAGACGGAAACACGGAACAACAGAGCCTTGGTCTTGGGAGACGGGAACATGGATCACAGAGCCTTGGTCTTGGGAGACAGGAACACGGAACACAGAGACTTCGTCTTGGGAGACAGGAACGCAGAACAGAGAGCCTTGGTCTTGGGAGACAGGAACACGGAACACAGAGCCTTCGTCTTGGGAGACGGGAACACGGAACACAGAGCCTTGTTCTTGGGAGACGGGAACGCGGAACACAGAGCCTTGGTGTTGGGAGACGGCAACGCGGAACACTGAGCCTTGGTCTTGGGAGACCGGAACACAGAACACAGAGCCTTGGTCTTGGGAGACAGGAAAGCGGAACACAGAGCCTTGGTTCTGGGAGACGGAAACACGGAACACAGAGCCTTGGTCTTGGGAGACGGGAACATGGATCACAGAGCCTTGGTCTTGGGAGACGGGAAAACGGAACACAGAGCCTTGTTCTTGGGAGACGGGAACGCGGAACACAGAGCCTTGGTTCTGGGAGACGGAAACACGGAACAACAGAGCCTTGGTCTTGGGAGACGGGAACATGGATCACAGAGCCTTGGTCTTGGGAGACGGGAAAACGGAACACAGAGCCTTGGTCTTTGGAGACGGGAACACAGAACACAGAGCCTTGGTCTTGTGAGACCGGAACAGGGAACACAGAGGCTTGGTCTTGGGAGACAGGAACATGGAACACAGAGCCTTGGTCTTGGGAGACAGGAACACGGAACACAGAGCCTTGGGCTTGGGAGACGGGAACACGGAACACAGAGCCTTGGTCTTGGGAGACGGGAACGCAGAACACAGAGCCTTGGTCTTGGGAGACAGGAACGCGGAACACAGAGCCTTGGGCTTGGGAGACAGGAACGAGGAACACAGAGCCTTGATCTTGGGAGACGGGAAAGCAGAACACAAAGCCTTGGTCTTGGGAGACAGGAATGCGGAACACAGAGCCTTGGGCTTGGGAGACGGGAACGCAGAACACAGAGCCTTGGTCTTGGAAGACGGGAACACGGATCACAGAGCCTTGGTCTTGGGAGACCGGAACAGGGAACACAGAGCCTTGGTCTTAGGAGACGGGAACGCGGAACACAGAGCCTTGGTCTTGGGAGACGGGAACACGGAACACAGAGCCTTGGTCTTGGGAGACGGGAACACGGAACACAAAGCCTTGGTCTTGAGAGACAGGAACGCGGAACGCAGAGCCTTGGTCTTGGGAGACGGGAACAGGGAACACTGAGCCTTGGTCTTGGGAGACCGGAACAGGGAACACAGAGCCTTGGTCTTAGGAGACGGGAACACGGAACACAGAGCCTTGGTCTTGGGAGACGGGAACACGGATAACAGAGCCTTGGTTTTGAGAGACGGGAACACGGAACACAGAGCCTTGGTCTTGGGAGACAGGAACACGGAACTCAGATCCTTGATCTTGTGAGACGGGAACGCGGAACACAGAGCCTTGGTCTTTGGAGACGGGAACGCAGAACACAAAGCCTTGGTCTTGGGAGACGGAAACACGGAACACGGAGCCTTGATCTTGGGAGAAGGGAACGCTGAACACAGAGCGTTGGTCTTGGGAGACGGGAACACGGATCACAGAGCCTTGGTCATGGGAGACAGGAACACAGAACACAGAGCCTTGGTGTTGGGAGACAGGAACACGGAATACGGAGACTTGGTCTTGGGAGACGGGAATGCAGAAAACAGAGCCTTGGTCTTGGGAGACAGGAACGCGGAACACAGAGCCTTCGTCTTGGGAGACGGGCACACAGGTCACAGAGCCTTGGTCTTGGGAGACGGGAACACGGATAACAGAGCCTTGGTCTTGGGAGACGGGAACACAGGTCACAGAGCCTTGGTCTTGGGAGACAGGAACACGGATCACAGAGCCTTGGTCTTGGGAGACGGGAAAACGGAACACAGAGCCTTGTTCTTGGGAGACGGGAACGCGGAACACAGAGCCTTGGTTCTGGGAGACGGAAACACGGATCACAGAGCCTTGGTCTTGGGAGACGGGAAAACGGAACACAGAGCCTTGGTCTTTGGAGACGGGAACACAGAACACAGAGCCTTGGTCTTGTGAGACCGGAACAGGGAACACAGAGGCTTGGTCTTGGGAGACAGGAACATGGAACACAGAGCCTTGGTCTTGGGAGACAGGAACACGGAACACAGAGCCTTGGGCTTGGGAGACGGGAACACGGAACACAGAGCCTTGGTCTTTGGAGACGGGAACACAGAACACAGAGCCTTGGTCTTGTGAGACCGGAACAGGGAACACAGAGGCTTGGTCTTGGGAGACAGGAACATGGAACACAGAGCCTTGGTCTTGGGAGACAGGAACACGGAACACAGAGCCTTGGTCTTGGGAGACAGGAAAGCGGAACACAGAGCCTTGGTTCTGGGAGACGGAAACACGGAACACAGAGCCTTGGTCTTGGGAGACGGGAACATGGATCACAGAGCCTTGGTCTTGGGAGACGGGAAAACGGAACACAGAGCCTTGTTCTTGGGAGACGGGAACGCGGAACACAGAGCCTTGGTTCTGGGAGACGGAAACACGGAACAACAGAGCCTTGGTCTTGGGAGACGGGAACATGGATCACAGAGCCTTGGTCTTGGGAGACAGGAACACGGAACACAGAGACTTCGTCTTGGGAGACAGGAACGCAGAACAGAGAGCCTTGGTCTTGGGAGACAGGAACACGGAACACAGAGCCTTCGTCTTGGGAGACGGGAACACGGAACACAGAGCCTTGTTCTTGGGAGACGGGAACGCGGAACACAGAGCCTTGGTGTTGGGAGACGGCAACGCGGAACACTGAGCCTTGGTCTTGGGAGACCGGAACACAGAACACAGAGCCTTGGTCTTGGGAGACAGGAAAGCGGAACACAGAGCCTTGGTTCTGGGAGACGGAAACACGGAACACAGAGCCTTGGTCTTGGGAGACGGGAACATGGATCACAGAGCCTTGGTCTTGGGAGACGGGAAAACGGAACACAGAGCCTTGTTCTTGGGAGACGGGAACGCGGAACACAGAGCCTTGGTTCTGGGAGACGGAAACACGGAACAACAGAGCCTTGGTCTTGGGAGACGGGAACATGGATCACAGAGCCTTGGTCTTGGGAGACGGGAAAACGGAACACAGAGCCTTGGTCTTTGGAGACGGGAACACAGAACACAGAGCCTTGGTCTTGTGAGACCGGAACAGGGAACACAGAGGCTTGGTCTTGGGAGACAGGAACATGGAACACAGAGCCTTGGTCTTGGGAGACAGGAACACGGAACACAGAGCCTTGGGCTTGGGAGACGGGAACACGGAACACAGAGCCTTGGTCTTGGGAGACGGGAACGCAGAACACAGAGCCTTGGTCTTGGGAGACAGGAACGCGGAACACAGAGCCTTGGGCTTGGGAGACAGGAACGAGGAACACAGAGCCTTGATCTTGGGAGACGGGAAAGCAGAACACAAAGCCTTGGTCTTGGGAGACAGGAATGCGGAACACAGAGCCTTGGGCTTGGGAGACGGGAACGCAGAACACAGAGCCTTGGTCTTGGAAGACGGGAACACGGATCACAGAGCCTTGGTCTTGGGAGACCGGAACAGGGAACACAGAGCCTTGGTCTTAGGAGACGGGAACGCGGAACACAGAGCCTTGGTCTTGGGAGACGGGAACACGGAACACAGAGCCTTGGTCTTGGGAGACGGGAACACGGAACACAAAGCCTTGGTCTTGAGAGACAGGAACGCGGAACGCAGAGCCTTGGTCTTGGGAGACGGGAACAGGGAACACTGAGCCTTGGTCTTGGGAGACCGGAACAGGGAACACAGAGCCTTGGTCTTAGGAGACGGGAACACGGAACACAGAGCCTTGGTCTTGGGAGACGGGAACACGGATAACAGAGCCTTGGTTTTGAGAGACGGGAACACGGAACACAGAGCCTTGGTCTTGGGAGACAGGAACACGGAACTCAGATCCTTGATCTTGTGAGACGGGAACGCGGAACACAGAGCCTTGGTCTTTGGAGACGGGAACGCAGAACACAAAGCCTTGGTCTTGGGAGACGGAAACACGGAACACGGAGCCTTGATCTTGGGAGAAGGGAACGCTGAACACAGAGCGTTGGTCTTGGGAGACGGGAACACGGATCACAGAGCCTTGGTCATGGGAGACAGGAACACAGAACACAGAGCCTTGGTGTTGGGAGACAGGAACACGGAATACGGAGACTTGGTCTTGGGAGACGGGAATGCAGAAAACAGAGCCTTGGTCTTGGGAGACAGGAACGCGGAACACAGAGCCTTCGTCTTGGGAGACGGGCACACAGGTCACAGAGCCTTGGTCTTGGGAGACGGGAACACGGATAACAGAGCCTTGGTCTTGGGAGACGGGAACACAGGTCACAGAGCCTTGGTCTTGGGAGACAGGAACACGGATCACAGAGCCTTGGTCTTGGGAGACGGGAAAACGGAACACAGAGCCTTGTTCTTGGGAGACGGGAACGCGGAACACAGAGCCTTGGTTCTGGGAGACGGAAACACGGAACACAGAGCCTTGGTCTTGGGAGACGGGAACATGGATCACAGAGCCTTGGTCTTGGGAGACGGGAAAACGGAACACAGAGCCTTGGTCTTTGGAGACGGGAACACAGAACACAGAGCCTTGGTCTTGTGAGACCGGAACAGGGAACACAGAGGCTTGGTCTTGGGAGACAGGAACATGGAACACAGAGCCTTGGTCTTGGGAGACAGGAACACGGAACACAGAGCCTTGGGCTTGGGAGACGGGAACACGGAACACAGAGCCTTGGTCTTGGGAGACGGGAACGCAGAACACATAGCCTTGGTCTTGGGAGACAGGAACGCGGAACACAGAGCCTTGGGCTTGGGAGACAGGAACGAGGAACACAGAGCCTTGATCTTGGGAGACGGGAAAGCAGAACACAAAGCCTTGGTCTTGGGAGACAGGAATGCGGAACACAGAGCCTTGGGCTTGGGAGACGTGAATGCAGAACACAGAGCCTTGGTCTTGGAAGACGGGAACACGGATCACAGAGCCTTGGTCTTGGGAGACCGGAAGAGGGAACACAGAGCCTTGGTCTTAGGAGACGGGAACGCGGAACACAGAGCCTTGGTCTTGGGAGACGGGAACACGGAACACAGAGCCTTGGTCTTGGGAGACGGGAACACGGAACACAAAGCCTTGGTCTTGGGAGACAGGAACGCGGAACGCAGAGCCTTGGTCTTGGGAGACGGGAACAGGGAACACTGAGCCTTGGTCTTGGGAGACCGGAACAGGGAACACAGAGCCTTGGTCTTAGGAGACGGGAACACGGAACACAGAGCCTTGGTCTTGGGAGACGGGAACACGGATAACAGAGCTTTGGTTTTGAGAGACGGGAACACGGAACACAGAGCCTTGGTCTTGGGAGACAGGAACACGGAACTCAGATCCTTGATCTTGTGAGACGGGAACGCGGAACACAGAGCCTTGGTCTTTGGAGACGGGAACGCAGAACACAAAGCCTTGGTCTTGGGAGACGGAAACACGGAACACGGAGCCTTGATCTTGGGAGAAGGGAACGCTGAACACAGAGCGTTGGTCTTGGGAGACGGGAACACGGATCACAGAGCCTTGGTCATGGGAGACAGGAACACAGAATACGGAGACTTGGTCTTGGGAGACGGGAATGCAGAAAACAGAGCCTTGGTCTTGGGAGACAGGAACGCGGAACACAGAGCCTTCGTCTTGGGAGACGGGAACACGGATAACAGAGCCTTGGTCTTGGGAGACGGGAACACAGGTCACAGAGCCTTGGTCTTGGGAGACAGGAACACGGAACACAGAGCCTTGGTCTTGGGAGACAGGAACACGGAACACAGAGCCTTGGTCTTGGGAGACAGGAACGTGGAACACAGAGCCTTGGTCTTGGGAGACGGGAACACGGAACTCAGATCCTTGATCTTGTGAGACGGGAAAGCGGAACACAGAGCCTTGATCTTGGGAGACCGGAAAGCAGAACACAAAGCCTTGGTCTTGGGAGACAGGAACGCGGAACACAGAGCCTTGGGCTTGGGAGACGGGAACGCAGAACACAGAGCCTTGGTCTTGGGAGACGGGAACAGGGAACACAGAGCCTTGGTCTTGGGAGACGGGAACAGGGAACACTGAGCCTTGGTCTTGGGAGACAGGAACAGGAAACACAGAGCCTTTGTCTTAGGAGACGGAAACACGGAACACGGAGCCTTGGTCTTGGGGGAGGGGAACGCTGAACACAGAGCCTTGGTCTTGGGAGACGGGAACACGGATCACAGAGCCTTGGTCTTGGGAGACGGGAACGCGGAACACAGAGCCTTGGTCTTGGGAGATGGGAACACAGAATAAAGAGCCTTGGTCTTGGGAGACGGGAACACAGAACACAGAGCCTTGGTCTTGGGAGACAGGAACACAGAACACAGAGCCTTGGTCTTGGGAGACAGGAACACAGAACACAGAGCCTTGGTCTTGGGAGACGGGAACACAGGTCACAGAGCCTTGTTCTTGGGAGACGGGAACACGGAACACAGAGCCTTGGTCTTGGGAGACGGGAGCACAGGTCACAGAGCCATGGTCTTGGGAGACAGGAACACGGAACACAGAGCCTTGGTCTTGGGAGACGGGAACACGGAACACAGAGCCTTGTTCTTGGGAGACGGGAACACGGAACACAGAGCCTTGTTCTTGGGAGTCAGGAACGCAGATCACAGAGCCTTGGTCTTGGGAGACGGGAACTCAGAAAACTGAGCGTTGTTCTTGGGAGAAGGGAACACGGAACACAGAGCCTTGGTCTTTGGAGACGGGAACACGGAATACAAAGCCTTGGTCTTGGGAGAAGGGAACGCATAACACAAAGCCTTGGTCTTGGGAGACAGGAACGCGGAACACAGAGCCTTGGGCTTGGGAGACGGGAACGCAGAACACAAAGCCTTGGTCTTGGGAGACAGGAATGCGGAACACAGAGCCTTGGGCTTGGGAGACTGGAACGCGGAACACAGAGCCTTGGGCTTGGGAGACGGGACCGCAGAACACAGAGCTTTGGTCTTGGGAGAAGTGAACACGGAACACAGTGCCTTGGTCTTGGGAGACAGGAGCACGGAACACAGAACCTTCGTTTTGGGAGACAGGAACACGGAACACAGAGCCTTGTTCTTGGGAGACGGGAACGCGGAATACAGACCCTTGGTCTTGGGAGACGGGAACGCAGAACACAACGCCTTGGTCTTGGGAGGCAGGAACGCGGAACACAGAGCCTTGGGCTTGGGAGACGGGAACGCGGAACACAGAGCCTTGGTCTTGGGAGACGGGAACGCAGAACACAGAGCCTTGTTCTTGGGAGACGGGAAAGCAGAACACAAAGCCTTGGTCTTGGGAGACAGGAATGCGGAACACAGAGCCTTGGGCTTGGGAGACGGGAACGCAGAACACAGAGCCTTGGTCTTGGAAGACGGGAACACGGATCACAGAGCCTTGGTCTTGGGAGACCGGAACAGGGAACACAGAGCCTTGGTCTTAGGAGACTGGAACGCGGAACACAGAGCCTTGGTCTTGGGAGACGGGAACACGGAACACAGAGCCTTGGTCTTGGGAGACGGGAACACGGAACACAAAGCCTTGGTCTTGAGAGACAGGAACGCGGAACGCAGAGCCTTGGTCTTGGGAGACGGGAACAGGGAACACTGAGCCTTGGTCTTGGGAGACCGGAACAGGGAACACAGAGCCTTGGTCTTAGGAGACGGGAACACGGAACACAGAGCCTTGGTCTTGGGAGACGGGAACACGGATAACAGAGCCTTGGTTTTGAGAGACGGGAACACGGAACACAGAGCCTTGGTCTTGGGAGACAGGAACACGGAACTCAGATCCTTGATCTTGTGAGACGGGAACGTGGAACACAGAGCCTTGGTCTTTGGAGACGGGAACGCAGAACACAAAGCCTTGGTCTTGGGAGACGGAAACACGGAACACGGAGCCTTGATCTTGGGAGAAGGGAACGCTGAACACAGAGCGTTGGTCTTGGGAGACGGGAACACAGAACACAGAGACTTGGTCTTGGGAGACAGGAACACAGAACACAGAGCCTTGGTCTTGGGAGACAGGAACACAGAACACAGAGCCTTGGTCTTGGGAGACGGGAACACAGGTCACAGAGCCTTGGTCTTGGGAGACGGGAACACGGAACACAGAGCCTTGGTCTTGGGAGACGGGAGCACAGGTCACAGAGCCATGGTCTTGGGAGACAGGAACACGGAACACAGAGCCTTGGTCTTGGGAGACGGGAACACGGAACACAGAGCCTTGTTCTTGGGAGACGGGAACACGGAACACAGAGCCTTGTTCTTGGGAGTCAGGAACGCAGATCACAGAGCCTTGGTCTTGGGAGACGGGAACTCAGAAAACTGAGCGTTGTTCTTGGGAGAAGGGAACACGGAACACAGAGCCTTGGTCTTTGGAGACGGGAACACGGAATACAAAGCCTTGGTCTTGGGAGAAGGGAACGCATAACACAAAGCCTTGGTCTTGGGAGACAGGAACGCGGAACACAGAGCCTTGGTCTTGGGAGACCGGAACAGGGAACACAGAGCCTTGGTCTTAGGAGACGGGAACGCGGAACACAGTGCCTTGGTCTTGGGAGACAGGAGCACGGAACACAGAGCCTTCGTCTTGGGAGACAGGAACACGGAACACAGAGCCTTGTTCTTGGGAGACGGGAACGCGGAATACAGACCCTTGGTCTTGGGAGACGGGAACGCAGAACACAACGCCTTGGTCTTGGGAGGCAGGAACGCGGAACACAGAGCCTTGGGCTTGGGAGACGGGAACGCGGAACACAGAGCCTTGGTCTTGGGAGACGGGAACGCAGAACACAGAGCCTTGTTCTTGGGAGACGGGAAAGCAGAACACAAAGCCTTGGTCTTGGGAGACAGGAATGCGGAACACAGAGCCTTGGGCTTGGGAGACGGGAACGCAGAACACAGAGCCTTGGTCTTGGAAGACGGGAACACGGATCACAGAGCCTTGGTCTTGGGAGACCGGAACAGGGAACACAGAGCCTTGGTCTTAGGAGACGGGAACGCGGAACACAGAGCCTTGGTCTTGGGAGACGGGAACACGGAACACAGAGCCTTGGTCTTGGGAGACGGGAACACGGAACACAAAGCCTTGGTCTTGAGAGACAGGAACGCGGAACGCAGAGCCTTGGTCTTGGGAGACGGGAACAGGGAACACTGAGCCTTGGTCTTGGGAGACCGGAACAGAGAACACAGAGCCTTGGTCTTAGGAGACGGGAACACGGAACACAGAGCCTTGGTCTTGGGAGACGGGAACACGGATAACAGAGCCTTGGTTTTGAGAGACGGGAACACGGAACACAGAGCCTTGGTCTTGGGAGACAGGAACACGGAACTCAGATCCTTGATCTTGTGAGACGGGAACGCGGAACACAGAGCCTTGGTCTTTGGAGACGGGAACGCGGAACACAAAGCCTTGGTCTTGGGAGACGGAAACACGGAACACGGAGCCTTGATCTTGGGAGAAGGGAACGCTGAACACAGAGCGTTGGTCTTGGGAGACGGGAACATAGATCACAGAGCCTTGGTCATGGGAGACAGGAACGCAGAACAAAAAGCCTTGGTCTTGGGAGACAGGAACGCAGAACACAGAGCCTTGGGCTTGGGAGACGGGAACGCAGAACACAGAGATTTGGTCTTGGGAGAAGTGAACACAGAACACAGAGCCTTGGTCTTGGGAGACAGGAACACAGAACTCAGATCCTTGATCTTGTGAGACGGGAACGCGGAACACAGAGCCTTGGTCTTGGGAGACGGGAACGCAGAACACAAAGCCTTGGTCTTGGGAGACAGGAACGCGGAACACAGAGACTTGGTCTTAGGAGACAGGAACGCAGAACACAGAGCCTTGGGCTTGGGAGACGGGAACGCAGAACACAGACCCTTGGTCTTGGGAGACGGGAGACAGAACACGGAGTCTTGGTCTTGGGAGACGGGAACTCAGAACACAGAGCCTTGGGCTTGGGAGACGGGAACTCAGAACACAAAGCCTTGGTTTTGGCAGTCAGGAACGCGGAACACAGAGCCTTGGTCTTGGGAGACAAGAACACGGAACACAGAGCCTTGGTCTTGGGAGACAAGAACACGGAACACAGAGCCTTGGTCTTGGGAGACAGGAACACGGAACACAGAGCCTTGGTCTTGGGAGACAGGATCGCGGAGCACAGAGCCTTGGTCTTGGGAGATGGGAACACAGGTCACAGAGCCTTGGTCTTGGGAGACGGGAGCACATGTCACAGAGCCATGGTCTTGGGAGACAGGAACACGGAACACAGAGCCTTTGCCTTGGGAGACGGGAACTCAGAACACAGAGCCTTGGTCTTGGGAGACGGGATCACAGAACACAACGCCTTGGTCTTGTGAGTCAGGACCGCGGAACACAGAGCCTTGGCCTTGGGAGACGGGAACTCAGAACACAGAGCCTTGGTCTTGCGAGACGGGAACACAGAACACAGAGCCTTGGCCTTGGGAGACGGGAACTCAGAACACAGAGCCTTGGGCTTGGGAGACGGAAACACGGAACACAGAGCCTTGGTCTTGGGACACGGGAACGCAGAACACAGAGCCTTGGTCTTGGGAAGCAGGAACGCGGAACAGAGAGCCTTGGGCTTGGGAGACGGGAACGCAGAACACAGAGGCTTGGTCTTGGGAGAGGGGAACACGGAACACAGAGCCTTGGTCTTGGGAGACGGCAACGCGGAACACAGAGCTTTGGTTTTGGGAGACGGGAACACAGGTCACAGAGCCTTGGTCTTGGGAGACGGGAACACGGATCACAGAGCCTTGGTCTTGGGAGACGGGAACACAGGTCACAGAGCCTTGGTCTTGGGAGACAGGAACACGGAACACAGAGCCTTGGTCTTGGGAGACAGGATCGCGGAACACAGAGCCTTGGTCTTGGGAGACAGGAACACGGAACACAGAGCCTTGGTCTTGGGAGACAGGAACGCGGAACGCAGAGCCTTGGTCTTGGGAGATGGGAACACGGAACACAGAGCCTTCGTCTTGGGAGACGGGAACACGGAACACAGAGCCTTGGTCTTGGGAGACGGGAACACGGATGACAGAGCTTTGGTCTTGGGAGACGGGAACGCAGAACACAGAGCCTTGGTCTTGGGAACAGGAACGCGGAACGCAGTGCCTTGGTCTTGGGAGACGGGAACACAGAACACTGAGCCTTGGTCTTGGGAGACGGGAACAGGGAACACTGAGCCTTGGTCTTGGGACACCGGATCAGGGAACACAGAGCCTTGGTCTTAGGAGACAAGAACACGGAACACAGAGCCTTGGTCTTGGGAGACAAGAACACGGAACACAGAGCCTTGGTCTTGGGAGACAGGAACACGGAACACAGAGCCTTGGTCTTGGGAGACAGGATCGCGGAACACAGAGCCTTGGTCTTGGGAGATGGGAACACAGGTCACAGAGCCTTGTTCTTGGGAGACGGGAACACGGAACACAGAGCCTTGGTCTTGGGAGACGGGAGCACAGGTCCAGAGCCATGGTCTTGGGAGACAGGAACACGGAACACAGAGCCTTGGCCTTGGGAGACGGGAACTCAGAACACAGAGCCTTGGTCTTGGGAGACGGGATCACAGAACACAACGCCTTGGTCTTGTGAGTCAGGACCGCGGAGCACAGAGCCTTGGCCTTGGGAGACGGGAACGCGGAACGCAGAGCCTTGGTCTTGGGAGATGGGAACACGGAACACAGAGCCTTCGTCTTGGGAGACGGGAACACGGAACACAGAGCCTTGGTCTTGGGAGACGGGAACACGGATGACAGAGCTTTGGTCTTGGGAGACGGGAACGCAGAACACAGAGCATTGGTCTTGGGAACAGGAACGCGGAACGCAGTGCCTTGGTCATGGGAGACGGGAACACAGAACACTGAGCCTTGGTCTTGGGAGACGGGAACAGGGAACACTGAGCCTTGGTCTTGGGACACCGGATCAGGGAACACAGAGCCTTGGTCTTAGGAGACAAGAACACGGAACACAGAGCCTTGGTCTTGGGAGACAAGAACACGGAACACAGAGCCTTGGTCTTGGGAGACAGGAACACGGAACACAGAGCCTTGGTCTTGGGAGACAGGATCGCGGAACACAGAGCCTTGGTCTTGGGAGATGGGAACACAGGTCACAGAGCCTTGTTCTTGGGAGACGGGAACACGGAACACAGACCCTTGGTCTTGGGAGACGGGAGCACAGGTCACAGAGCCATGGTCTTGGGAGACAGGAACACGGAACACAGAGCCTTGGCCTTGGGAGACGGGAACTCAGAACACAGAGCCTTGGTCTTGGGAGACGGGATCACAGAACACAACGCCTTGGTCTTGTGAGTCAGGACCGCGGAGCACAGAGCCTTGGCCTTGGGAGACGGGAACTCAGAACACAGAGCCTTGGGCTTGGGAGACGGAAACACGGATCACAGAGCCTTGGTCTTGGGACACGGGAACGCAGAACACAGAGCCTTGGTCTTGGGAAGCAGGAACGCGGAACAGAGAGCCATGGGCTTGGGAGACGGGAACGCAGAACACAGAGCCTTGGTCTTGGGAGAGGGGAACACGGATCACAGAGCCTTGGTCATGGGAGACAGGAACACAGAACACAGAGCCTTGGTGTTGGGAGACAGGAACGCGGAACACAGTGCCTAGTGGTTGGGAGACTGGAACACGGAATACGGAGCCTTTTTCTTGGGAGACCGGAACGCAGAACACAGAGCCTTGGTCTTGGGAGACGGGAACACAGAACACAGAACCTTGGTCTTTGGAGACGGGAACACGGAACACAAAGCCTTGTTCTTGGGAGACAGGAAAGCGGAACACAGAACCTTGGGCTTTGGAGACGGGAACACAGAACACAGAGCCATGGTCTTGGGAGACGGGAACACGGATCACAGAGCCTTGGTCATGGGAGACAGGAACACATAACACAGAGCCTTGGTGTTGGGAGACAGGAACGCGGAACTCAGTGCCTAGGGGTTGGGAGACTGGAACACGGATCACAGAGCCTTGGTCATGGGAGACAGGAACACAGAACACAGAGCCTTGGTGTTGGGAGACCGGAACGCGGAACACAGTGCCTAGGGGTTGGGAGACTGGAACACGGAATACGGAGCCTTTTTCTTGGGAGACCGGAACGCAGAACACAGAGCCTTTGTCTTGGGAGACGGGAACACAGAACACAGAACCTTGGTCTTTGGAAACGGGAACACGGAACACAAAGCCTTGTTCTTGGGAGACAGGAAAGCGGAACACAGAACCTTGGGCTTTGGAGACGGGAACACAGAACACAGAGCCTTGGTCTTGGGAGACGGGAACACGGATCACAGAGCCTTGGTCATGGGAGACAGGAACACAGAACACAGAGCCTTGGTGTTGGGAGACAGGAACGCGGAACACAGTGCCTAGGGGTTGGGAGACTGGAACACGGAATACGGAGCCTTGTTCTTGGGAGACCGGAACGCAGAACACAGAGCCTTGGTCTTGGGAGACGGGAACACAGAACACAGAACCTTGGTCTTGGGAGACGGGAACGCAGAACACAGAGCCTTGGTCTTGGGAGATAGGAACGCGGAACACAGAGCCTTGGTCTTGGGAGACGGGAACACAGTTCACAGAGCCTTGGTCTTGGGAGACGGGAACACGGATCTCAGAGCCTTGGTCTTGGGAGACGGGAACACAGGTCACAGAGCCTTGGTCTTGGGAGACAGGAACACGGAACACAGAGCCTTGGTCTTGGGAGACAGGAACACGGAACTCAGAGCCTTGGTCTTGGGAGACAGGATCGCGGAACACAGAGCCTTGGTCTTGGGAGACGGGAACACACGTCACAGAGCCTTGGTCTTGGGAGACGGGAACACGGAACACAGAGCCTTGGTCTTGGGAGACGGGAGCACAGGTCACAGAGCCTAGGTCTTGGGAGACAGGAACACGGAACACAGAGCCTTGGCCTTGGGAGACGGGAACTCAGAACACAGAGCTTTGGTCTTGGGAGAAGGGATCACAGAACACAACGCCTTGGTCTTCTGAGTCAGGACCGCGGAACACAGAGCCTTGGCCTTGAAAGACGGGAACACAGAACACAGAGCCTTGGCCTTGGTAGACGGGAACTCAGAACACAGAGCCTTGGGCTTGGGAGACGGAAACACGGAACACAGAGCTTTGGTCTTGAGAGACGGGAACATGGAACACAGAGCCTTGGTCTTTGGAGACGGGAACACGGAACACAAAGCCTTTGTCTTGGGAGAAGGGAACGCATAACACAAAGCCTTGGTTTTGGGAGACGGGAACGCAGAACACAGAGCCTTGGTCTTGGGAGATAGGAACGCGGAACACAGAGCCTTGGTCTTGGGAGACGGGAACACAGTTCACAGAGCCTTGGTCTTGGGAGACGGGAACACGGATCACAGAGCCTTGGTCTTGGGAGACGGGAACACAGGTCACAGATCCTTGGTCTTGGGAGACAGGAACACGGAACACAGAGCCTTGGTCTTGGGAGACAGGAACACGGAACTCAGAGCCTTGGTCTTGGGAGACAGGATCGCGGAACACAGAGCCTTGGTCTTGGGAGACGGGAACACGGATCACAGAGCCTTGGTCATGGGAGACGGGATCACAGAACACAACGCCTTGGTCTTGTGAGTCAGGACCGCGAAACACAGAGCCTTGGCCTTGGGAGACGGGAACTCAGAACACAAAGCCTTGGTCTTGGCAGTCAGGAACGCGGAACACAGAGCCTTGGCCTTGGGAGACGGGAACTCAGAACACAGAGCCTTGGTCTTGCGAGAAGGGAACACAGAACACAGAGCCTTGGTCTTGGGAGATGGGAACATGGAGCACAAAGCCTTCGTCTTGGCAGACGGGAACACGGAACACAGAGCCTTGGTCTTGGGAGACGGGAACACGGATGACAGAGCTTTGGTCTTGGGAGACAGGAACGCAGAACACAGAGCCTTGGTCTTGGGAACAGGAACACGGATCACAGAGCCTTGGTCTTGGGAGACGGGAACACAGAACACTGAGCCTTGATCTTGGGAGACAGGAACAGGGAACACTGATCCTTTGTCTTGGGAGACCGGAACAGGGAACACAGAGCCTTGGTCTTAGGAGACAAAAACACCAAACACAGAGCCTTGGTCTTTGGAGATGGGAACACGGAACACAAAGCCTTTTTCTTGGGAGAAGGGAACGCATAACACAAAGCCTTGGTCTTGGGAGACAGGAACGCGGAACACAGAGCCTTGGGCTTTGGAGACGGGAACGAAGAACACAGAGCCTTGGTTTTGGGACTCGTGAACACGGAACACAGAGCCTTGGTCTTGGGAGACAGGATCACGGAACACAGAGCCTTGGTCTTGGGAGACATGAACACGGAACACAGATCCTTGTTCCTGTGAGTCGGGAACGTGGAACACAGAGCCTTGGTCTTGGGAGACAGGTACGGAGAACACAAATCCTTGGTCTTGTGAGTCAGGAACGCAGAACACAGAGCCTTGGTCTTGGGAGATGGGATCACAGAACACAGAGCCTTGGTCTTGGAAGACAGGAACACGGAACACAGAGACTTTGTCTTAGGAGACAGGAACGCAGAACACAGAGCCTTGGTCTTGGGAGACAGGAACGCAGAACAAAAAGCCTTGGTCTTGGGAGACAGGAACGTGGAACGCAAAGCCTTGGTCTTGGGAGACAGGAACGCAGAACACAGAGCCTTGGGCTTGGGAGACGGGAACGCAGAACACAGAGATTTGGTCTTGGGAGAAGTGAACACGGAACACAGAGCCTTGGTCTTGGGAGACAGGAACACAGAACTCAGATCCTTGATCTTGTGAGACGGGAACGCGGAACACAGAGCCTTGGTCTTGGGAGACGGGAACGCAGAACACAAAGCCTTGGTCTTGGGAGACAGGAACGCGGAACACAGAGACTTGGTCTTAGGAGACAGTAACGCAGAACACAGAGCCTGGGGCTTGGGAGACGGGAACGCAGAACACAGAGCCTTGGTCTTGGGAGACGGCAACGCGGAACACAGAGCTTTGGTTTTGGGAGACGGGAACACAGGTCACAGAGCCTTGGTCTTGGGAGACGGGAACACGGATCACAGAGCCTTGGTCTTGGGAGACGGGAACTCAGAACACAGAGCCTTGGGCTTGGGAGACGGGAACTCAGAACACAAAGCCTTGGTTTTGGCAGTCAGGAACGCGGAACACAGAGCCTTGGTCTTGGGAGACAAGAACACGGAACACAGAGCCTTGGTCTTGGGAGACAGGAACACGGAACACAGAGCCTTGGTCTTGGGAGACAGGATCGCGGAACACAGAGCCTTGGTCTTGGGAGATGGGAACACAGGTCACAGAGCCTTGTTCTTGGGAGACGGGAACACGGAACACAGAGCCTTGGTCTTGGGAGACGGGAGCACATGTCACAGAGCCATGGTCTTGGGAGACAGGAACACGGAACACAGAGCCTTGGCCTTGGGAGACGGGAACTCAGAACACAGAGCCTTGGTCTTGGGAGACGGGATCACAGAACACAACGCCTTGGTCTTGTGAGTCAGGACCGCGGAACACAGAGCCTTGGCCTTGGGAGACGGGAACTCAGAACACAGAGCCTTGGTCTTGCGAGACGGGAACACAGAACACAGAGCCTTAGCCTTGGGAGACGGGAACTCAGAACACAGAGCCTTGGGCTTGGGAGACGGAAACACGGAACACAGAGCCTTGGTCTTGGGACACGGGAACACAGAACACAGAGCCTTGGTCTTGGGAAGCAGGAACGCGGAACAGAGAGCCTTGGGCTTGGGAGACGGGAACGCAGAACACAGAGGCTTGGTCTTGGGAGAGGGAAACACGGAACACAGAGCCTTGGTCTTGGGAGACGGCAACGCGGAACACAGAGCTTTGGTTTTGGGAGACGGGAACACAGGTCACAGAGCCTTGGTCTTGGGAGACGGGAACACGGATCACAGAGCCTTGGTCTTGGGAGACGGGAACACAGGTCACAGAGCCTTGGTCTTGGGAGACAGGAACACGGAACACAGAGCCTTGGTCTTGGGAGACAGGAACGCGGAACACAGAGCCTTGGTCTTGGGAGACAGGATCGCGGAACACAGAGCCTTGGTCTTGGGAGACAGGAACACGGAACACAGAGCCTTGGTCTTGGGAGACAGGAACGCGGAACGCAGAGCCTTGGTCTTGGGAGATGGGAACACGGAACACAGAGCCTTCGTCTTGGGAGACGGGAACACGGAACACAGAGCCTTGGTCTTGGGAGACGGGAACACGGATGACAGAGCTTTGGTCTTGGGAGACGGGAACGCAGAACACAGAGCATTCGTCTTGGGAACAGGAACGCGGAACGCAGTGCCTTGGTCTTGGGAGACGGGAACACAGAACACTGAGCCTTGGTCTTGGGAGACGGGAACAGGGAACACTGAGCCTTGGTCTTGGGACACCGGATCAGGGAACACAGAGCCTTGGTCTTAGGAGACAAGAACACGGAACACAGAGCCTTGGTCTTGGGAGACAAGAACACGGAACACAGAGCCTTGGTCTTGGGAGACAGGAACACGGAACACAGAGCCTTGGTCTTGGGAGACAGGATCGCGGAACACAGAGCCTTGGTCTTGGGAGATGGGAACACAGGTCACAGAGCCTTGTTCTTGGGAGACGGGAACACGGAACACAGAGCCTTGGTCTTGGGAGACGGGAGCACAGGTCACAGAGCCATGGTCTTGGGAGACAGGAACACGGAACACAGAGCCTTGGCCTTGGGAGACGGGAACTCAGAACACAGAGCCTTGGTCTTGGGAGACGGGATCACAGAACACAACGCCTTGGCCTTGTGAGTCAGGACCGCGGAGCACAGAGCCTTGGCCTTGGGAGACGGGAACTCAGAACACAGAGCCTTGGTCTTGCGAGACGGGAACACAGAACACAGAGCCTTGGCCTTGGGAGACGGGAACTCAGAACACAGAGCCTTGGGCTTGGGAGACGGAAACACGGATCACAGAGCCTTGGTCTTGGGACACGGGAACGCAGAACACAGAGCCTTGGTCTTGGGAAGCAGGAACGCGGAACAGAGAGCCATGGGCTTGGGAGACGGGAACGCAGAACACAGAGCCTTGGTCTTGGGAGAGGGGAACACGGATCACAGAGCCTTGGTCATGGGAGACAGGAACACAGAACACAGAGCCTTGGTGTTGGGAGACAGGAACGCGGAACACAGTGCCTAGGGGTTGGGAGACTGGAACACGGAATACGGAGCCTTTTTCTTGGGAGACCGGAACGCAGAACACAGAGCCTTGGTCTTGGGAGACGGGAACACAGAACACAGAACCTTGGTCTTTGGAGACGGGAACACGGAACACAAAGCCTTGTTCTTGGGAGACAGGAAAGCGGAACACAGAACCTTGGGCTTTGGAGACGGGAACACAGAACACAGAGCCATGGTCTTGGGAGACGGGAACACGGATCACAGAGCCTTGGTCATGGGAGACAGGAACACAGAACACAGAGCCTTGGTGTTGGGAGACAGGAACGCGGAACTCAGTGCCTAGGGTTTGGGAGACTGGAACATGGATCACAGAGCCTTGGTCATGGGAGACAGGAACACAGAACACAGAGCCTTGGTGTTGGGAGACAGGAACGCGGAACACAGTGCCTAGGGGTTGGGAGACTGGAACACGGAATACGGAGCCTTTTTCTTGGGAGACCGGAACGCAGAACACAGAGCCTTGGTCTTGGGAGACGGGAACACAGAACACAGAACCTTGGTCTTTGGAGACGGGAACACGGAACACAAAGCCTTGTTCTTGGGAGACAGGAAAGCGGAACACAGAACCTTGGGCTTTGGAGACGGGAACACAGAACACAGAGCCTTGGTCTTGGGAGACGGGAACACGGATCACAGAGCCTTGGTCATGGGAGACAGGAACACAGAACACAGAGCCTTGGTGTTGGGAGACAGGAACGCGGAACACAGTGCCTAGGGGTTGGGAGACTGGAACACGGAATACGGAGCCTTGTTCTTGGGAGACCGGAACGCAGAACACAGAGCCTTGGTCTTGGGAGACGGGAACACAGAACACAGAACCTTGGTCTTGGGAGACGGGAACGCAGAACACAGAGCCTTGGTGTTGGGAGATAGGAACGCGGAACACAGAGCCTTGGTCTTGGGAGACGGGAACACAGTTCACAGAGCCTTGGTCTTGGGAGACGGGAACACGGATCTCAGAGCCTTGGTCTTGGGAGACGGGAACACAGGTCACAGAGCCTTGGTCTTGGGAGACAGGAACACGGAACACAGAGCCTTGGTCTTGGGAGACAGGAACACGGAACTCAGAGCCTTGGTCTTGGGAGACGGGAACACACGTCACAGAGCCTTGGTCTTGGGAGACGGGAACACGGAACACAGAGCCTTGGTCTTGGGAGACGGGAGCACAGGTCACAGAGCCTAGGTCTTGGGAGACAGGAACACGGAACACAGAGCCTTGGCCTTGGGAGACGGGAACTCAGAACACAGAGCTTTGGTCTTGGGAGAAGGGATCACAGAACACAACGCCTTGGTCTTCTGAGTCAGGACCGCGGAACACAGAGCCTTGGCCTTGAAAGACGGGAAAACAGAACACAGAGCCTTGGCCTTGGGAGACGGGAACTCAGAACACAGAGCCTTGGGCTTGGGAGACGGAAACACGGAACACAGAGCTTTGGTCTTGAGAGACGGGAACATGGAACACAGAGCCTTGGTCTTTGGAGACGGGAACACGGAACACAAAGCCTTTGTCTTGGGAGAAGGGAACGCATAACACAAAGCCTTGGTTTTGGGAGACGGGAACGCAGAACACAGAGCCTTGGTCTTGGGAGATAGGAACGCGGAACACAGAGCCTTGGTCTTGGGAGACGGGAACACAGTTCACAGAGCCTTGGTCTTGGGAGACGGGAACACGGAACACAGAGCCTTGTTCTTGGGAGACGGGAGCACATGTCACAGAGCCATGGTCTTGGGAGACAGGAACACGGAACACAGAGCCTTGGCCTTGGGAGACGGGAACTCAGAACACAGAGCCTTGGGCTTGGGAGACGGAAACACGGAACACAGAGCCTTGGTCTTGGGACATGGGAACGCAGAACACAGAGCCTTGGTCTTGGGAAGCAGGAACGCGGAACAGAGAGCCTTGGGCTTGGGAGACGGGAACGCAGAACACAGAGGCTTGGTCTTGGGAGAGGGGAACACGGAACACAGAGCCTTGGTCTTGGGAGACGGCAACGCGGAACACAGAGCTTTGGTTTTGGGAGACGGGAACACAGGTCACAGAGCCTTGGTCTTGGGAGACGGGAACACGGATCACAGAGCCTTGGTCTTGGGAGACGGGAACACAGGTCACAGAGCCTTGGTCTTGGGAGACAGGAACACGGAACACAGAGCCTTGGTCTTGGGAGACAGGAACGCGGAACACAGAGCCTTGGTCTTGGGAGACAGGATCGCGGAACACAGAGCCTTGGTCTTGGGAGACAGGAACACGGAACACAGAGCCTTGGTCTTGGGAGACAGGAACGCGGAACGCAGAGCCTTGGTCTTGGGAGATGGGAACACGGAACACAGAGCCTTCGTCTTGGGAGACGGGAACACGGAACACAGAGCCTTGGTCTTGGGAGACGGGAACACGGATGACAGAGCTTTGGTCTTGGGAGACGGGAACGCAGAACACAGAGCATTGGTCTTGGGAACAAGAACGCGGAACGCAGTGCCTTGGGCTTGGGAGACGGGAACACAGAACACTGAGCCTTGGTCTTGGGAGACGGGAACAGGGAACACTGAGCCTTGGTCTTGGGACACCGGATCAGGGAACACAGAGCCTTGGTCTTAGGAGACAAGAACACGGAACACAGAGCCTTGGTCTTGGGAGACAAGAAAACGGAACACAGAGCCTTGGTCTTGGGAGACAGGAACACGGAACACAGAGCCTTGGTCTTGGGAGACAGGATCGCGGAACACAGAGCCTTGGTCTTGCGAGACGGGAACACAGAACACAGAGCCTTGGCCTTGGGAGACGGGAACTCAGAACACAGAGCCTTGGGCTTGGGAGACGGAAACACGGATCACAGAGCCTTGGTCTTGGGACACGGGAACGCAGAACACAGAGCCTTGGTCTTGGGAAGCAGGAACGCGGAACAGAGAGCCATGGGCTTGGGAGACGGGAACGCAGAACACAGAGCCTTGGTCTTGGGAGAGGGGAACACGGATCACAGAGCCTTGGTCATGGGAGACAGGAACACAGAACACAGAGCCTTGGTGTTGGGAGACAGGAACGCGGAACACAGTGCCTAGGGGTTGGGAGACTGGAACACGGAATACGGAGCCTTTTTCTTGGGAGACCGGAACGCAGAACACAGAGCCTAGGGGTTGGGAGACTGGAACACGGAATACGGAGCCTTGTTCTTGGGAGACCGGAACGCAGAACACAGAGCCTTGGTCTTGGGAGACGGGAACACAGAACACAGAACCTTGGTCTTGGGAGACGGGAACGCAGAACACAGAGCCTTGGTCTTGGGAGATAGGAACGCGGAACACAGAGCCTTGATCTTGGGAGACGGGAACACAGTTCACAGAGCCTTGGTCTTGGGAGACGGGAACACGGATCTCAGAGCCTTGGTCTTGGGAGACGGGAACACAGGTCACAGAGCCTTGGTCTTGGGAGACAGGAACACGGAACACAGAGCCTTGGTCTTGGGAGACAGGAACACGGAACTCAGAGCCTTGGGGTTGGGAGACGGATACACGGAACACAGAGCCTTGGTCTTGGGAGACCGGAACAGGGAACACAGAGCCTTGGTCTTAGGAGACAAAAACACCAAACACAGAGCCTTGGCCTTGGGAGACGGGAACTCAGAACACAGAGCCTTGGTCTTGGGAGACGGGAACACGGAACGCAGAGCCTTGGCCTTGGGAGACGGGAACTCAGAACACAGAGCCTTGGGCTTGGGAGACGGAAACACGGAACACAGAGCTTTGGTCTTGAGAGACGGGAACATGGAACACAGAGCCTTGGTCTTTGGAGACGGGAACACGGAACACAAAGCCTTTGTCTTGGGAGAAGGGAACGCATAACACAAAGCCTTGGTTTTGGGAGACGGGAACGCAGAACACAGAGCCTTGGTCTTGGGAGATAGGAACGCGGAACACAGAACCTTGGTCTTGGGAGACGGGAACACAGTTCACAGAGCCTTGGTCTTGGGAGACGGGAACACGGAACACAGAGCCTTGTTCTTGGGAGACGGGAGCACATGTCACAGAGCCATGGTCTTGGGAGACAGGAACACGGAACACAGAGCCTTGGCCTTGGGAGACGGGAACTCAGAACACAGAGCCTTGGGCTTGGGAGACGGAAACACGGAACACAGAGCCTTGGTCTTGGGACATGGGAACGCAGAACACAGAGCCTTGGTCTTGGGAAGCAGGAACGCGGAACAGAGAGCCTTGGGCTTGGGAGACGGGAACGCAGAACACAGAGGCTTGGTCTTGGGAGAGGGGAACACGGAACACAGAGCCTTGGTCTTGGGAGACGGCAACGCGGAACACAGAGCTTTGGTTTTGGGAGACGGGAACACAGGTCACAGAGCCTTGGTCTTGGGAGACGGGAACACGGATCACAGAGCCTTGGTCTTGGGAGACGGGAACACAGGTCACAGAGCCTTGGTCTTGGGAGACAGGAACACGGAACACAGAGCCTTGGTCTTGGGAGACAGGAACGCGGAACACAGAGCCTTGGTCTTGGGAGACAGGATCGCGGAACACAGAGCCTTGGTCTTGGGAGACAGGAACACGGAACACAGAGCCTTGGTCTTGGGAGACAGGAACGCGGAACGCAGAGCCTTGGTCTTGGGAGATGGGAACACGGAACACAGAGCCTTCGTCTTGGGAGACGGGAACACGGAACACAGAGCCTTGGTCTTGGGAGACGGGAACACGGATGACAGAGCTTTGGTCTTGGGAGACGGGAACGCAGAACACAGAGCATTGGTCTTGGGAACAAGAACGCGGAACGCAGTGCCTTGGGCTTGGGAGACGGGAACACAGAACACTGAGCCTTGGTCTTGGGAGACGGGAACAGGGAACACTGAGCCTTGGTCTTGGGACACCGGATCAGGGAACACAGAGCCTTGGTCTTAGGAGACAAGAACACGGAACACAGAGCCTTGGTCTTGGGAGACAAGAAAACGGAACACAGAGCCTTGGTCTTGGGAGACAGGAACACGGAACACAGAGCCTTGGTCTTGGGAGACAGGATCGCGGAACACAGAGCCTTGGTCTTGGGAGATGGGAACACAGGTCACAGAGCCTTGTTCTTGGGAGACGGGAACACGGAACACAGAGCCTTGGTCTTGGGAGACGGGAGCACAGGTCACAGAGCCATGGTCTTGGGAGACAGGAACACGGAACACAGAGCCTTGGCCTTGGGAGACGGGAACTCAGAACACAGAGCCTTGGTCTTGGGAGACGGGATCACAGAACACAACGCCTTGGTCTTGTGAGTCAGGACCGCGGAGCACAGAGCCTTGGTCTTGCGAGACGGGAACACAGAACACAGAGCCTTGGCCTTGGGAGACGGGAACTCAGAACACAGAGCCTTGGGCTTGGGAGACGGAAACACGGATCACAGAGCCTTGGTCTTGGGACACGGGAACGCAGAACACAGAGCCTTGGTCTTGGGAAGCAGGAACGCGGAACAGAGAGCCATGGGCTTGGGAGACGGGAACGCAGAACACAGAGCCTTGGTCTTGGGAGAGGGGAACACGGATCACAGAGCCTTGCTCATGGGAGACAGGAACACAGAACACAGAGCCTTGGTGTTGGGAGACAGGAACGCGGAACACAGTGCCTAGGGGTTGGGAGACTGGAACACGGAATACGGAGCCTTTTTCTTGGGAGACCGGAACGCAGAACACAGAGCCTAGGGGTTGGGAGACTGGAACACGGAATACGGAGCCTTGTTCTTGGGAGACCGGAACGCAGAACACAGAGCCTTGGTCTTGGGAGACGGGAACACAGAACACAGAACCTTGGTCTTGGGAGACGGGAACGCAGAACACAGAGCCTTGGTCTTGGGAGATAGGAACGCGGAACACAGAGCCTTGATCTTGGGAGACGGGAACACAGTTCACAGAGCCTTGGTCTTGGGAGACGGGAACACGGATCTCAGAGCCTTGGTCTTGGGAGACGGGAACACAGGTCACAGAGCCTTGGTCTTGGGAGACAGGAACACGGAACACAGAGCCTTGGTCTTGGGAGACAGGAACACGGAACTCAGAGCCTTGGTCTTGGGAGACAGGATCGCGGAACACAGAGCCTTGGTCTTGGGAGACGGGAACACACGTCACAGAGCCTTGGTCTTGGGAGACGGGAACACGGAACACAGAGCCTTGGTCTTGGGAGACGGGAGCACAGGTCACAGAGCCTAGGTCTTGGGAGACAGGAACACGGAACACAGAGCCTTGGCCTTGGGAGACGGGAACTCAGAACACAGAGCTTTGGTCTTGGGAGAAGGGATCACAGAACACAACGCCTTGGTCTTCTGAGTCAGGACCGCGGAACACAGAGCCTTGGCCTTGAAAGACGGGAACACAGAACACAGAGCCTTGGCCTTGGGAGACGGGAACTCAGAACACAGAGCCTTGGGCTTGGGAGACGGAAACACGGAACACAGAGCTTTGGTCTTGAGAGACGGGAACATGGAACACAGAGCCTTGGTCTTTGGAGACGGGAACACGGAACACAAAGCCTTTGTCTTGGGAGAAGGGAACGCATAACACAAAGCCTTGGTTTTGGGAGACGGGAACGCAGAACACAGAGCCTTGGTCTTGGGAGATAGGAACGCGGATCACAGAGCCTTGGTCTTGGGAGACGGGAACACAGTTCACAGAGCCTTGGTCTTGGGAGATGGGAACACGGATCACAGAGCCTTGGTCTTGGGAGACGGGAACACAGGTCACAGAGCCTTGGTCTTGGGAGACAGGAACACGGAACACAGAGCCTTGGTCTTGGGAGACAGGAACACGGATCACAGAGCCTTGGCCATGGGAGACGGGATCACAGAACACAACGCCTTGGTCTTGTGAGTCAGGACCGCGGAACACAGAGCCTTGGCCTTGGGAGACGGGAACTCAGAACACAAAGCCTTGGTCTTGGCAGTCAGGAACGCAGAACACAGAGCCTTGGCCTTGGGAGACGGGAACTCAGAACACAGAGCCTTGGTCTTGCGAGAAGGGAACACAGAACACAGAGCCTTGGGGTTGGGAGACGGATACACGGAACACAGAGCCTTGGTCTTGGGAGACCGGAACAGGGAACACAGAGCCTTGGTCTTAGGAGACAAAAACACCAAACACAGAGCCTTGGCCTTGGGAGACGGGAACTCAGAACACAGAGCCTTGGTCTTGGGAGACGGGAACACGGAACGCAGAGCCTTGGTCTTGGGAGACGGGAACGCAGAACACAACGCCTTGGTCTTGGGAGGCAGGTACGCGGAACACAGAGCCTTGGGCTTGGGAGACGGCAATGCGGAACACAGAGCCTTGGCGTTGGGAGACGGGAACAAAGAACACAACGACTTGGTCTTGGGAGACGGGAACGCAGAACACAGAGCCTTGTTCTTGGGAGACGGGAACGCGGAATACAGACCCTTGGTCTTGGGAGACGGGAACGCAGAACACAACGCCTTGGTCTTGGGAGGCAGGAACGCGGAACACAGAGCCTTGGGCTTGAGAGACGGGAACGCAGAACACAGAGCCTTGGTCTTGGGAGACGGGAACACGGATCACAGAGCCTTGGTCTTGGGAGAAGTGAACACGGAACACTGAGCCTTGGTCTTGGGAGACAGGAACGCGGAACACAGAGCCTTGGTCTTGGGAGATGGGAACATGGAGCACAAAGCCTTCGTCTTGGCAGACGGGAACACGGAACACAGAGCCTTGGTCTTGGGAGACGGGAACACGGATGACAGAGCTTTGGTCTTGGGAGACAGGAACGCAGAACACAGAGCCTTGGTCTTGGGAACAGGAACACGGATCACAGAGCCTTGGTCTTGGGAGACGGGAACACAGAACACTGAGCCTTGATCTTGGGAGACGGGAACAGGGAACACTGATCCTTGGTCTTGGGAGACCGGAACAGGGAACACAGAGCCTTGGTCTTAGGAGACAAAAACACCAAACACAGAGCCTTGGTCTTTGGAGATGGGAACACGGAACACAAAGCCTTTTTTCTTGGGAGAAGGGAACGCATAACACAAAGCCTTGGTCTTGGGAGACAGGATCGCGGAACACAGAGCCTTGGGCTTTGGAGACGGGAACGAAGAACACAGAGCCTTGGTTTTGGGACTCGTGAACACGGAACACAGAGCCTTGGTCTTGGGAGACAGGATCACGGAACACAGAGCCTTGGTCTTGGGAGACATGAACACGGAACACAGATCCTTGTTCCTGTGAGTCGGGAACGTGGAACACAGAGCCTTGGTCTTGGGAGACAGGTACGGAGAACACAAATCCTTGGTCTTGTGAGTCAGGAACGCAGAACACAGAGCCTTGGTCTTGGGAGATGGGATCACAGAACACAGAGCCTTGGTCTTGGAAGACAGGAACACGGAACACAGAGACTTTGTCTTAGGAGACAGGAACGCAGAACACAGAGCCTTGGTCTTGGGAGACAGGAACGCAGAACAAAAAGCCTTGGTCTTGGGAGACAGGAACGCGGAACGCAAAGCCTTGGTCTTGGGAGACAGGAACGCAGAACACAGAGCCTTGGGCTTGGGAGACGGGAACGCAGAACACAGAGATTTGGTCTTGGGAGAAGTGAACACGGAACACAGAGCCTTGGTCTTGGGAGACAGGAACACAGAACTCAGATCCTTGATCTTGTGAGACGGGAACGCGGAACACAGAGCCTTGGTCTTGGGAGACGGGAACGCAGAACACAAAGCCTTGGTCTTGGGAGACAGGAACGCGGAACACAGAGACTTGGTCTTAGGAGACAGGAACGCAGAACACAGAGCCTTGGGCTTGGGAGACGGGAACGCAGAACACAGACCCTTGGTCTTGGGAGACGGGAGACAGAACACGGAGTCTTGGTCTTGGGAGACGGGAACTCAGAACACAGAGCCTTGGGCTTGGGAGACGGGAACTCAGAACACAAAGCCTTGGTTTTGGCAGTCAGGAACGCGGAACACAGAGCCTTGGTCTGGGGAGACAAGAACACGGAACACAGAGCCTTGGTCTTGGGAGACAAGAACACGGAACACAGAGCCTTGGTCTTGGGAGACAGGAACACGGAACACAGAGCCTTGGTCTTGGGAGACAGGATCGCGGAACACAGAGCCTTGGTCTTGGGAGATGGGAACACAGGTCACAGAGCCTTGTTCTTGGGAGACGGGAACACGGAACACAGAGCCTTGGTCTTGGGAGACGGGAGCACATGTCACAGAGCCATGGTCTTGGGAGACAGGAACACGGAACACAGAGCCTTGGCCTTGGGAGACGGGAACTCAGAACACAGAGCCTTGGTCTTGGGAGACGGGATCACAGAACACAACGCCTTGGTCTTGTGAGTCAGGACCGCGGAACACAGAGCCTTGGCCTTGGGAGACGGGAACTCAGAACACAGAGCCTTGGTCTTGCGAGACGGGAACACAGAACACAGAGCCTTGGCCTTGGGAGACGGGAACTCAGAACACAGAGCCTTGGGCTTGGGAGACGGAAACACGGAACACAGAGCCTTGGTCTTGGGACACGGGAACGCAGAACACAGAGCCTTGGTCTTGGGAAGCAGGAACGCGGAACAGAGAGCCTTGGGCTTGGGAGACGGGAACGCAGAACACAGAGGCTTGGTCTTGGGAGAGGGGAACACGGAACACAGAGCCTTGGTCTTGGGAGACGGCAACGCGGAACACAGAGCTTTGGTTTTGGGAGACGGGAACACAGGTCACAGAGCCTTGGTCTTGGGAGACGGGAACACGGATCACAGAGCCTTGGTCTTGGGAGACGGGAACACGGAACACAGAGCCTTGGTCTTGGGAGACGGGAACACGGAACACAGAGCCTTGGTCTTGGGAGACAGGAACGCGGAACACAGAGCCTTGGTCTTGGGAGACAGGATCGCGGAACACAGAGCCTTGGTCTTGGGAGACAGGAACACGGAACACAGAGCCTTGGTCTTGGGAGACAGGAACGCGGAACGCAGAGCCTTGGTCTTGGGAGATGGGAACACGGAACACAGAGCGTTCGTCTTGGGAGATGGGAACACGGAACACAGAGCCTTGGTCTTGGGAGACGGGAACACGGATGACAGAGCTTTGGTCTTGGGAGACGGGAACGCAGAACACAGAGCCTTGGTCTTGGGAACAGGAACGCGGAACGCAGTGCCTTGGTCTTGGGAGACGGGAACACAGAACACTGAGCCTTGGTCTTGGGAGACGGGAACAGGGAACACTGAGCCTTGGTCTTGGGACACCGGATCAGGGAACACAGAGCCTTGGTCTTAGGAGACAAGAACACGGAACACAGAGCCTTGGTCTTGGGAGACAAGAATACGGAACACAGAGCCTTGGTCTTGGGAGACAGGAACACGGAACACAGAGCCTTGGTCTTGGGAGACAGGATCGCGGAACACAGAGCCTTGGTCTTGGGAGATGGGAACACAGGTCACAGAGCCTTGTTCTTGGGAGACGGGAACACGGAACACAGAGCCTTGGTCTTGGGAGATGGGAGCACAGGTCCAGAGCCATGGTCTTGGGAGACAGGAACACGGAACACAGAGCCTTGGCCTTGGGAGACGGGAACTCAGAACACAGAGCCTTGGTCTTGGGAGACGGGATCACAGAACGCAACGCCTTGGTCTTGTGAGTCAGGACCGCGGAGCACAGAGCCTTGGCCTTGGGAGACGGGAACTCAGAACACAGAGCCTTAGCCTTGGGAGACGGGAACTCAGAACACAGAGCCTTGGGCTTGGGAGACGGAAACACGGATCACAGAGCCTTGGTCTTGAGACACGGGAACGCAGAACACAGAGCCTTGGTCTTGGGAAGCAGGAACGCGGAACAGAGAGCCATGGGCTTGGGAGACGGGAACGCAGAACACAGAGCCTTGGTCTTGGGAGAGGGGAACACGGATCACAGAGCCTTGGTCATGGGAGACAGGAACACAGAACACAGAGCCTTGGTGTTGGGAGACATGAACGCGGAACACAGTGCCTAGGGGTTGGGAGACTGGAACACGGAATACGGAGCCTTTTTCTTGGGAGACCGGAACGCAGAACACAGAGCCTTGGTCTTGGGAGACGGGAACACAGAACACAGAACCTTGGTCTTTGGAGACGGGAACACGGAACACAAAGCCTTGTTCTTGGGAGACAGGATAGCGGAACACAGAACCTTGGGCTTTGGAGACGGGAACACAGAACACAGAGCCTTGGTCTTGGGAGACGGGAACACGGATCACAGAGCCTTGGTCATGGGAGACAGGAACACAGAACACAGAGCCTTGGTGTTGGGAGACAGGAACGCGGAACACAGTGCCTAGGGGTTGGGAGACTGGAACACGGAATACGGAGCCTTGTTCTTGGGAGACCGGAACGCAGAACACAGAGCCTTGGTCTTGGGAGACGGGAACACAGAACACAGAACCTTGGTCTTGGGAGACGGGAACGCAGAACATAGAGCCTTGGTCTTGGGAGATAGGAACGCGGAACACAGAGCCTTGGTCTTGGGAGACGGGAACACAGTTCACAGAGCCTTGGTCTTGGGAGACGGGAACACGGATCACAGAGCCTTGGTCTTGGGAGACGGGAACACAGGTCACAGAGCCTTGGTCTTGGGAGACAGGAACACGGAACACAGAGCCTTGGTCTTGGGAGACAGGAACACGGAACTCAGAGCCTTGGTCTTGGGAGACAGGATCGCGGAAAACAGAGCCTTGGTCTTGGGAGACGGGAACACACGTCACAGAGCCTTGGTCTTGGGAGACGGAAACACGGAACACAGAGCCTTGGTCTTGGGAGACGGGAGCACAGGTCACAGAGCCTAGGTCTTGGGAGACAGGAACACGGAACACAGAGCCTTGGCCTTGGGAGACGGGAACTCAGAACACAGAGCTTTGGTCTTGGGAGAAGGGATCACAGAACACAACGCCTTGGTCTTCTGAGTCAGGACCGCGGAACACAGAGCCTTGGCCTTGAAAGACGGGAACACAGAACACAGAGCCTTGGCCTTGGGAGACGGGAACTCAGAACACAGAGCCTTGGGCTTGGGAGACGGAAACACGGAACACAGAGCTTTGGTCTTGAGAGACGGGAACATGGAACACAGAGCCTTGGTCTTTGGAGACGGGAACACGGACCACAAAGCCTTTGTCTTGGGAGAAGGGAACGCATAACACAAAGCCTTGGTTTTGGGACTCGTGAACACGGAACACAGAGCCTTGGTCTTGGGAGACAGGATCACGGAACACAAAGCCTTGATCTTGGGAGACAGGAACGCGGAACACAGACCTTTGGGCTTGGGAGAAGTGAACACGGAACACAGAGCCTTGGTCTTGGGAGACAGGAACACGGAACACAGAGCCTTGGTCTTGGTAGACGGGAACACGGAACGCAGAGCCTTGTTCTTGGGAGACGGGAACGCGGAATACAGAGCCTTGGTCTTGGGAGACGGGAACGCAGAACACAACGCCTTGGTCTTGGGAGGCAGCAACGCGGAATACAGAGCCTTGGTCTTGGGAGACGGGAACACAGTTCACAGAACCTTGTTCTTGGGAGACGGGAACGCGGAATACAGAGCTTTGGTCTTGGGAGACGGGAATGCGGAGCACAGCGACTTGGTCTTAGGAGACAGGAAGACGGAACACAGAGCCTTGGCGTTGGGAGATGGGAACTCAGAAAACTGAGCCTTGTTCTTGGGAGACGGGAACACGGAACACAGAGCCTTGGTCTTTGGAGACGGGAACACGGATCACAAAGCCTTGGTCATGGGAGAAGGGAACGCATAACACAAAGCCTTGGTCTTGGGAGACAGGAACGCGGAATACAGAGCCTTGGGCTTGGGAGACGGGAACGCAGAACACAAAGCCTTGGTCTTGGGAGACAGGAACGCGGAACAGAGCCTTGGGCTTGGGAGACTGGAACGCGGAACACAGAGCCTTGGGCTTGGGAGACGGGAACGCAGAACACAGAGCTTTGGTCTTGAGAGACGGGAACATGGAACACAGAGCCTTGGTCTTTGGAGACGGGAACACGGAACACAAAGCCTTTGTCTTGGGAGAAGGGAACGCATAACACAAAGCCTTGGTTTTGGGACTCGTGAACACGGAACACAGAGCCTTGGTCTTGGGAGACAGGATCACGGAACACAAAGCCGTGAGATTGGGAGACAGCAACGCGGAACACAGAGCCTTGGGCTTGGGAGACGGGAACGCAGAACACAGACCTTTGGGCTTGGGAGAAGTGAACACGGAACACAGAGCCTTGGTCTTGGGAGACAGGAACACGGAACACAGAGCCTTGGTCTTGGTAGACGGGAACACGGAACGCAGAGCCTTGTTCTTGGGAGACGGGAACGCGGAATACAGAGCCTTGGTCTTTGGAGACGGGAACGCAGAACACAACGCCTTGGTCTTGGGAGGCAGGAACGCGGAATACAGAGCCTTGGTCTTGGGAGACGGGAACACAGTTCACAGAGCCTTGTTCTTGGGAGACGGGAACGCGGAATACAGAGCCTTGGTCTTGGGAGATGGGAATGCGGAACACAGCGCCTTGGTCTTAGGAGACAGGAAGACGGAACACAGAGCCTTGGCGTTGGGAGACGGGAACTCAGAAAACCGAGCCTTGTTCTTGGGAGACGGGAACACTGAACACAGAGCCTTGGTCTTTGGAGACGGGAACACGGATCACATAGCCTTGGTCATGGGAGACCGGATCAGGGAACACAGAGCCTTGGTCTTAGGAGACAAGAACTCGGAACACAGAGCCTTGGTCTTGGGAGACAAGAACACGGAACACAGAGCCTTGGTCTTGGGAGACAGGAACACGGAACACAGAGCCTTGGTCTTGGGAGACAGGATCGCGGAACACAGAGCCTTGGTCTTGGGAGATGGGAACACAGGTCACAGAGCCTTGTTCTTGGGAGACGGGAACACGGAACACAGAGCCTTGGTCTTGGGAGACGGGAGCACAGGTCACAGAGCCATGGTCTTGGGAGACAGGAACACGGAACACAGAGCCTTGGCCTTGGGAGACGGGAACTCAGAACACAGAGCCTTGGTCTTGGGAGACGGGATCACAGAACACAACGCCTTGGTCTTGTGAGTCAGGACCGCGGAACACAGAGCCTTGGTCTTGCGAGACGGGAACACAGAACACAGAGCCTTGGCCTTGGGAGACGGGAACACAGAACACAGAGCCTTGGCCTTGGGAGACGGAAACACGGAACACAGAGCCTTGGTCTTGGGAAGCAGGAACGCGGAACAGAGAGCCTTGGGCTTGTGAGACGGGAACGCAGAACACAGAGCCTTGGTCTTGGGAGAGGGGAACACGGATCACAGAGCCTTGGTCATGGGAGACAGGAACACAGAACACAGAGCCTTGGTGTTGGGAGACAGGAACGCGGAACACAGTGCCTAGGGGTTGGGAGACTGGAACACGGAATACGGAGCCTTGTTCTTGGGAGACCGGAACGCAGAACACAGAGCCTTGGTCTTGGGAGACGGGAACACAGAACACAGAACCTTGGTCTTGGGAGACGGGAACGCAGAACACAGAGCCTTGGTCTTGGGAAATAGGAACGCGGAACACAGAGCCTTGGTCTTGGGAGACGGGAACACGGATCACAGAGCCTTGGTCTGGGGAGACGGGAACACAGGTCACAGAGCCTTGGTCTTGGGAGACAGGAACACGGAACACAGAGCCTTGGTCTTGGGAGACAGGAACACGGAACTCAGAGCCTTGGTCTTGGGAGACAGGAACGCGGAACACAGAGCCTTGGGCTTGGGAGACGGGAACGCAGAACACAAAGCCTTGGTCTTGGGAGACAGGAACGCGGAACAGAGCCTTGGGCTTGGGAGACTGGAACGCGGAACACAGAGCCTTGGGCTTGGGAGACGGGAACGCAGAACACAGAACTTTGGTCTTGAGAGACGGGAACATGGAACACAGAGCCTTGGTCTATGGAGACGGGAACACGGAACACAAAGCCTTTGTCTTGGGAGAAGGGAACGCATAACACAAAGCCTTGGTTTTGGGACTCGTGAACACGGAACACAGAGCCTTGGTCTTGGGAGACAGGATCACGGAACACAAAGCCTTGATCTTGGGAGACAGCAACGCGGAACACAGAGCCTTGGGCTTGGGAGACGGGAACGCAGAACACAGAACTTTGGGCTTGGGAGAAGTGAACACGGAACACAGAGCCTTGGTCTTGGGAGACAGGAACACGGAACACAGAGCCTTGGTCTTGGTAGACGGGAACACGGAACGCAGAGCCTTGTTCTTGGGAGACGGGAACGCGGAATACAGAGCCTTGGTCTTGGGAGACGGGAACGCAGAACACAACGCCTTGGTCTTGGGAGGCAGGAACGCGGAATACAGAGCCTTGGTCTTGGGAGACGGGAACACAGTTCACAGAGCCTTGTTCTTGGGAGACGGGAACGCGGAATACAGAGCCTTGGTCTTGGGAGACGGGAATGCGGAACACAGCGCCTTGGTCTTAGGAGACAGGAAGACGGAACACAGAGCCTTGGCGTTGGGAGACGGGAACTCAGAAAACCGAGCCTTGTTCTTGGGAGACGGGAACACTGAACACAGAGCCTTGGTCTTTGGAGACGGGAACACGGATCACATAGCCTTGGTCATGGGAGACCGGATCAGGGAACACAGAGCCTTGGTCTTAGGAGACAAGAACTCGGAACACAGAGCCTTGGTCTTGGGAGACAAGAACACGGAACACAGAGCCTTGGTCTTGGGAGACAGGAACACGGAACACAGAGCCTTGGTCTTGGGAGACAGGATCGCGGAACACAGAGCCTTGGTCTTGGGAGATGGGAACACAGGTCACAGAGCCTTGTTCTTGGGAGACGGGAACACGGAACACAGAGCCTTGGTCTTGGGAGACGGGAGCACAGGTCACAGAGCCATGGTCTTGGGAGACAGGAACACGGAACACAGAGCCTTGGCCTTGGGAGACGGGAACTCAGAACACAGAGCCTTGGTCTTGGGAGACGGGATCACAGAACACAACGCCTTGGTCTTGTGAGTCAGGACCGCGGAACACAGAGCCTTGGCCTTGGGAGACGGGAACTCAGAACACAGAGCCTTGGTCTTGCGAGACGGGAACACAGAACACAGAGCCTTGGCCTTGGGAGACGGGAACACAGAACACAGAGCCTTGGCCTTGGGAGACGGAAACACGGAACACAGAGCCTTGGTCTTGGGACACGGGAACGCAGAACACAGAGCCTTGGTCTTGGGAAGCAGGAACGCGGAACAGAGAGCCTTGGGCTTGGGAGACGGGAACGCAGAACACAGAGCCTTGGTCTTGGGAGAGGGTAACACGGATCACAGAGCCTTGGTCATGGGAGACAGGAACACAGAACACAGAGCCTTGGTGTTGGGAGACAGGAACGCGGAACACAGTGCCTAGGGGTTGGGAGACTGGAACACGGAATACGGAGCCTTGGTCTTGGGAGATAGGAACGCGGAACACAGAGCCTTGGTCTTGGGAGACGGGAACACGGATCACAGAGCCTTGGTCTGGGGAGACGGGAACACAGGTCACAGAGCCTTGGTCTTGGGAGACAGGAACACGGAACACAGAGCCTTGGTCTTGGGAGACAGGAACACGGAACTCAGAGCCTTGGTCTTGGGAGACATGAACGCGGAACACAGAGCCTTGGGCTTGGGAGACGGGAACGCAGAACACAAAGCCTTGGTCTTGGGAGACAGGAACGCGGAACAGAGCCTTGGGCTTGGGAGACTGGAACGCGGAACACAGAGCCTTGGGCTTGGGAGACGGGAACGCAGAACACAGAGCTTTGGTCTTGAGAGACGGGAACATGGAACACAGAGCCTTGGTCTTTGGAGACGGGAACACGGAACACAAAGCCTTTGTCTTGGGAGAAGGGAACGCATAACACAAAGCCTTGGTTTTGGGACTCGTGAACACGGAACACAGAGCCTTGGTCTTGGGAGACAGGATCACGGAACACAAAGCCTTGATCTTGGGAGACAGCAACGCGGAACACAGAGCCTTGGGCTTGGGAGACGGGAACGCAGAACACAGAACTTTGGGCTTGGGAGAAGTGAACACGGAACACAGAGCCTTGGTCTTGGGAGACAGGAACACGGAACACAGAGCCTTGGTCTTGGTAGACGGGAACACGGAACGCAGAGCCTTGTTCTTGGGAGACGGGAACGCGGAATACAGAGCCTTGGTCTTGGGAGACGGGAACGCAGAACACAACGCCTTGGTCTTGGGAGGCAGGAACGCGGAATACAGAGCCTTGGTCTTGGGAGACGGGAACACAGTTCACAGAGCCTTGTTCTTGGGAGACGGGAACGCGGAATACAGAGCCTTGGTCTTGGGAGACGGGAATGCGGAACACAGCGCCTTGGTCTTAGGAGACAGGAAGACGGAACACAGAGCCTTGGCGTTGGGAGACGGGAACTCATAAAACCGAGCCTTGTTCTTGGGAGACGGGAACACTGAACACAGAGCCTTGGTCTTTGGAGACGGGAACACGGATCACATAGCCTTGGTCATGGGAGACCGGATCAGGGAACACAGAGCCTTGGTCTTAGGAGACAAGAACTCGGAACACAGAGCCTTGGTCTTGGGAGACAAGAACACGGAACACAGAGCCTTGGTCTTGGGAGACAGGAACACGGAACACAGAGCCTTGGTCTTGGGAGACAGGATCGCGGAACACAGAGCCTTGGTCTTGGGAGATGGGAACACAGGTCACAGAGCCTTGTTCTTGGGAGACGGGAACACGGAACACAGAGCCTTGGTCTTGGGAGACGGGAGCACAGGTCACAGAGCCATGGTCTTGGGAGACAGGAACACGGAACACAGAGCCTTGGCCTTGGGAGACGGGAACTCAGAACACAGAGCCTTGGTCTTGGGAGACGGGATCACAGAACACAACGCCTTGGTCTTGTGAGTCAGGACCGCGGAACACAGAGCCTTGGCCTTGCGAGAAGGGAACCCAGAACACAGAGCCTTGGTCTTGCGAGACGGGAACTCAGAACACCGAGCCTTGGCCTTGGGAGACGGGAACACAGAACACAGAGCCTTGGCCTTGGGAGACGGAAACACGGAACACAGAGCCTTGGTCTTGGGACACGGGAACGCAGAACACAGAGCCTTGGTCTTGGGAAGCAGGAACGCGGAACAGAGAGCCTTGGGCTTGGGAGACGGGAACGCAGAACACAGAGCCTTGGTCTTGGGAGAGGGGAACACGGATCACAGAGCCTTGGTCATGGGAGACAGGAACACAGAACACAGAGCCTTGGTGTTGGGAGACAGGAACGCGGAACACAGTGCCTAGGGGTTGGGAGACTGGAACACGGAATACGGAGCCTTGTTCTTGGGAGACCGGAACGCAGAACACAGAGCCTTGGTCTTGGGAGACGGGAACACAGAACACAGAACCTTGGTCTTTGGAGATGGGAACACGGAACACAAAGCCTTGTTCTTGGGAGACAGGAAAGCGGAACACAGAACCTTGGGCTTTGGAGACGGGAACACGGAACACAGAGCCTTGGTCTTGGGAGACGGGAACACAGTTCACAGAGCCTTGTTCTTGGGAGACGGGAACGCGGAATACAGAGCCTTGGTCTTGGGAGACGGGAATGCGGAACACAGCGCCTTGGTCTTAGGAGACAGGAAGACGGAACACAGAGCCTTGGCGTTGGGAGACGGGAACTCAGAAAACCGAGCCTTGTTCTTGGGAGACGGGAACACTGAACACAGAGCCTTGGTCTTTGGAGACGGGAACACGGATCACATAGCCTTGGTCATGGGAGACCGGATCAGGGAACACAGAGCCTTGGTCTTAGGAGACAAGAACTCGGAACACAGAGCCTTGGACTTGGGAGACAAGAACACGGAACACAGAGCCTTGGTCTTGGGAGACAGGAACACGGAACACAGAGCCTTGGTCTTGGGAGACAGGATCGCGGAACACAGAGCCTTGGTCTTGGGAGATGGGAACACAGGTCACAGAGCCTTGTTCTTGGGAGACGGGAACACGGAACACAGAGCCTTGGTCTTGGGAGACGGGAGCACAGGTCACAGAGCCATGGTCTTGGGAGACAGGAACACGGAACACAGAGCCTTGGCCTTGGGAGACGGGAACTCAGAACACAGAGCCTTGGTCTTGGGAGACGGGATCACAGAACACAACGCCTTGGTCTTGTGAGTCAGGACCGCGGAACACAGAGCCTTGGCCTTGCGAGACGGGAACCCAGAACACAGAGCCTTGGCCTTGGGAGACGGGAACACAGAACACAGAGCCTTGGCCTTGGGAGACGGAAACACGGAACACAGAGCCTTGGTCTTGGGACACGGGAACGCAGAACACAGAGCCTTGGTCTTGGGAAGCAGGAACGCGGAACAGAGAGCCTTGGGCTTGGGAGACGGGAACGCAGAACACAGAGCCTTGGTCTTGGGAGAGGGGAACACGGATCACAGAGCCTTGGTCATGGGAGACAGGAACACAGAACACAGAGCCTTGGTGTTGGGAGACAGGAACGCGGAACACAGTGCCTAGGGGTTGGGAGACTGGAACACGGAATACGGAGCCTTGTTCTTGGGAGACCGGAACGCAGAACACAGAGCCTTGGTCTTGGGAGACGGGAACACAGAACACAGAACCTTGGTCTTTGGAGATGGGAACACGGAACACAAAGCCTTGTTCTTGGGAGACAGGAAAGCGGAACACAGAACCTTGGGCTTTGGAGACGGGAACACGGAAGACAGAGCCTTGGTCTTGGGAGACGGGAACACAGTTCACAGAGCCTTGTTCTTGGGAGACGGGAACGCGGAATACAGAGCCTTGGTCTTGGGAGACGGGAATGCGGAACACAGCGCCTTGGTCTTAGGAGACAGGAAGACGGAACACAGAGCCTTGGCGTTGGGAGACGGGAACTCAGAAAACCGAGCCTTGTTCTTGGGAGACGGGAACACTGAACACAGAGCCTTGGTCTTTGGAGACGGGAACACGGATCACATAGCCTTGGTCATGGGAGACCGGATCAGGGAACACAGAGCCTTGGTCTTAGGAGACAAGAACTCGGAACACAGAGCCTTGGTCTTGGGAGACAAGAACACGGAACACAGAGCCTTGGTCAAGGGAGACAGGAACACGGAACACAGAGCCTTGGTCTTGGGAGACAGGATCGCGGAACACAGAGCCTTGGTCTTGGGAGATGGGAACACAGGTCACAGAGCCTTGTTCTTGGGAGACGGGAACACGGAACACAGAGCCTTGGTCTTGGGAGACGGGAGCACAGGTCACAGAGCCATGGTCTTGGGAGACAGGAACACGGAACACAGAGCCTTGGCCTTGGGAGACGGGAACTCAGAACACAGAGCCTTGGTCTTGGGAGACGGGATCACAGAACACAACGCCTTGGTCTTGTGAGTCAGGACAGCGGAACACAGAGCCTTGGCCTTGCGAGACGGGAACACAGAACACAGAGCCTTGGCCTTGGGAGACGGGAACACAGAACACAGAGCCTTGGCCTTGGGAGACGGAAACACGGAACACAGAGCCTTGGTCTTGTGACACGGGAACGCAGAACACAGAGCCTTGGTCTTGGGAGAGGGGAACACGGATCACAGAGCCTTGGTCATGGGAGACAGGAACACAGAACACAGAGCCTTGGTGTTGGGAGACAGGAACGCGGAATACAGTGCCTAGGGGTTGGGAGACTGGAACACGGAATACGGAGCCTTGTTCTTGGGAGACCGGAACGCAGAACACAGAGCCTTGGTCTTGGGAGACGGGAACACAGAACACAGAACCTTGGTCTTTGAAGATGGGAACACGGAACACAAAGCCTTGTTCTTGGGAGACAGGAAAGCGGAACACAGAACCTTGGGCTTTGGAGACGGGAACACGGAACACAGAGCCTTGGTCTTGGGAGACGGGAACACAGAACACAGAGCCTTGGTGTTGGGAGACAGGAACGCGGAACACAATGCCTAGGGGTTGGGAGACTGGAACACGGAATACGGAGCCTTGTTCTTGGGAGACCGGAACGCAGAACACAGAGCCTTGGTCTTGGGAGACGGGAACACGGAACACAGAACCTTGGTCTTGGGAGACGGGAACGCAGAACACAGAGCCTTGGTCTTGGGAGTTAGGAACGCGGAACACAGAGCCTTGGTCTTGGGAGACGGGAACACGGATCACAGAGCCTTGGTCTTGGGAGACGGGAACACAGGTCACAGAGCCTTGGTCTTGGGAGACAGGAACACGGAACACAGAGCCTTGGTCTTGGGAGACAGGAACACGGAACTCAGAACCTTGGTCTTGGGAGACAGGATCGTGGAAAACAGAGCCTTGGTCTTGGGAGACGGGAACACACGTCACAGAGCCTAGGTCTTGGGAGACAGGAACACGGAACACAGAGCCTTGGCCTTGGTAGACGGGAACTCAGAACACAGAGCTTTGGTCTTGGGAGAAGGGATCACAGAACACAACGCCTTGGTCTTCTGAGTCAGGACCGCGGAACACAGAGCCTTGGCCTTGAAAGACGGGAACACAGAACACAGAGCCTTGGCCTTGGGAGACGGGAACTCAGAACACAGAGCCTTGGGCTTGGGAGACGGAAACACGGAACACAGAGCTTTGGTCTTGAGAGACGGGAACATGGAACACAGAGCCTTGGTCTTTGGAGACGGGAACACGGAACACAAAGCCTTTGTCTTGGGAGAAGGGAACGCATAACACAAAGCCTTGGTTTTGGGACTCGTGAACACGGAACACAGAGCCTTGGTCTTGGGAGACAGGATCACGGAACACAAAGCCTTGATCTTGGGAGACAGCAACGCGGAACACAGAGCCCTGGGCTTGGGAGACGGGAACGCAGAACACAGACCTTTGGTCTTGGGAGAAGTGAACACGGAACACAGAGCCTTGGTCTTGGGAGATGGGAACACAGGTCACAGAGCCTTGTTCTTGGGAGACGGGAACACGGAACACAGAGCCTTGGTCTTGGGAGACGGGAGCACAGGTCACAGAGCCATGGTCTTGGGAGACAGGAACACGGAACACAGAGCCTTGGCCTTGGGAGACGGGAACTCAGAACACAGAGGCTTGGTCTTGGGAGACGGGATCACAGAACACAACGCCTTGGTCTTGTGAGTCAGGACCGCGGAACACAGAGCCTTGGCCTTGGGAGACGGGAACTCAGAACACAGAGCCTTGGTCTTGCGAGACGGGAACACAGAACACAGAGCCTTGGCCTTGGGAGACGGGAACACAGAACACAGAGCCTTGGCCTTGGGAGACGGAAACACGGAACACAGAGCCTTGGTCTTGGGACACGGGAACGCAGAACACAGAGCCTTGGTCTTGGGAAGCAGGAACGCGGAACAGAGAGCCTTGGGCTTGTGAGACGGGAACGCAGAACACAGAGCCTTGGTCTTGGGAGAGGGGAACACGGATCACAGAGCCTTGGTCATGGGAGACAGGAACACAGAACACAGAGCCTTGGTGTTGGGAGACAGGAACGCGGAACACAGTGCCTAGGGGTTGGGAGACTGGAACACGGAATACGGAGCCTTGTTCTTGGGAGACCGGAACGCAGAACACAGAGCCTTGGTCTTGGGAGACGGGAACACAGAACACAGAACCTTGGTCTTGGGAGACGGGAACGCAGAACACAGAGCCTTGGTCTTGGGAGATAGGAACGCGGAACACAGAGCCTTGGTCTTGGGAGACGGGAACACGGATCACAGAGCCTTGGTCTGGGGAGACGGGAACACAGGTCACAGAGCCTTGGTCTTGGGAGACAGGAACACGGAACACAGAGCCTTGGTCTTGGGAGACAGGAACACGGAACTCAGAGCCTTGGTCTTGGGAGACAGGAACGCGGAACACAGAGCCTTGGGCTTGGGAGACGGGAACGCAGAACACAAAGCCTTGGTCTTGGGAGACAGGAACGCGGAACAGAGCCTTGGGCTTGGGAGACTGGAACGCGGAACACAGAGCCTTGGGCTTGGGAGACGGGAACGCAGAACACAGAACTTTGGTCTTGAGAGACGGGAACATGGAACACAGAGCCTTGGTCTTTGGAGACGGGAACACGGAACACAAAGCCTTTGTCTTGGGAGAAGGGAACGCATAACACAAAGCCTTGGTTTTGGGACTCGTGAACACGGAACACAGAGCCTTGGTCTTGGGAGACAGGATCACGGAACACAAAGCCTTGATCTTGGGAGACAGCAACGCGGAACACAGAGCCTTGGGCTTGGGAGACGGGAACGCAGAACACAGAACTTTGGGCTTGGGAGAAGTGAACACGGAACACAGAGCCTTGGTCTTGGGAGACAGGAACACGGAACACAGAGCCTTGGTCTTGGTAGACGGGAACACGGAACGCAGAGCCTTGTTCTTGGGAGACGGGAACGCGGAATACAGAGCCTTGGTCTTGGGAGACGGGAACGCAGAACACAACGCCTTGGTCTTGGGAGGCAGGAACGCGGAATACAGAGCCTTGGTCTTGGGAGACGGGAACACAGTTCACAGAGCCTTGTTCTTGGGAGACGGGAACGCGGAATACAGAGCCTTGGTCTTGGGAGACGGGAATGCGGAACACAGCGCCTTGGTCTTAGGAGACAGGAAGACGGAACACAGAGCCTTGGCGTTGGGAGACGGGAACTCAGAAAACCGAGCCTTGTTCTTGGGAGACGGGAACACTGAACACAGAGCCTTGGTCTTTGGAGACGGGAACACGGATCACATAGCCTTGGTCATGGGAGACCGGATCAGGGAACACAGAGCCTTGGTCTTAGGAGACAAGAACTCGGAACACAGAGCCTTGGTCTTGGGAGACAAGAACACGGAACACAGAGCCTTGGTCTTGGGAGACAGGAACACGGAACACAGAGCCTTGGTCTTGGGAGACAGGATCGCGGAACACAGAGCCTTGGTCTTGGGAGATGGGAACACAGGTCACAGAGCCTTGTTCTTGGGAGACGGGAACACGGAACACAGAGCCTTGGTCTTGGGAGACGGGAGCACAGGTCACAGAGCCATGGTCTTGGGAGACAGGAACACGGAACACAGAGCCTTGGCCTTGGGAGACGGGAACTCAGAACACAGAGCCTTGGTCTTGGGAGACGGGATCACAGAACACAACGCCTTGGTCTTGTGAGTCAGGACCGCGGAACACAGAGCCTTGGCCTTGGGAGACGGGAACTCAGAACACAGAGCCTTGGTCTTGCGAGACGGGAACACAGAACACAGAGCCTTGGCCTTGGGAGACGGGAACACAGAACACAGAGCCTTGGCCTTGGGAGACGGAAACACGGAACACAGAGCCTTGGTCTTGGGACACGGGAACGCAGAACACAGAGCCTTGGTCTTGGGAAGCAGGAACGCGGAACAGAGAGCCTTGGGCTTGGGAGACGGGAACGCAGAACACAGAGCCTTGGTCTTGGGAGAGGGGAACACGGATCACAGAGCCTTGGTCATGGGAGACAGGAACACAGAACACAGAGCCTTGGTGTTGGGAGACAGGAACGCGGAACACAGTGCCTAGGGGTTGGGAGACTGGAACACGGAATACGGAGCCTTGGTCTTGGGAGATAGGAACGCGGAACACAGAGCCTTGGTCTTGGGAGACGGGAACACGGATCACAGAGCCTTGGTCTGGGGAGACGGGAACACAGGTCACAGAGCCTTGGTCTTGGGAGACAGGAACACGGAACACAGAGCCTTGGTCTTGGGAGACAGGAACACGGAACTCAGAGCCTTGGTCTTGGGAGACATGAACGCGGAACACAGAGCCTTGGGCTTGGGAGACGGGAACGCAGAACACAAAGCCTTGGTCTTGGGAGACAGGAACGCGGAACAGAGCCTTGGGCTTGGGAGACTGGAACGCGGAACACAGAGCCTTGGGCTTGGGAGACGGGAACGCAGAACACAGAGCTTTGGTCTTGAGAGACGGGAACATGGAACACAGAGCCTTGGTCTTTGGAGACGGGAACACGGAACACAAAGCCTTTGTCTTGGGAGAAGGGAACGCATAACACAAAGCCTTGGTTTTGGGACTCGTGAACACGGAACACAGAGCCTTGGTCTTGGGAGACAGGATCACGGAACACAAAGCCTTGATCTTGGGAGACAGCAACGCGGAACACAGAGCCTTGGGCTTGGGAGACGGGAACGCAGAACACAGACCTTTGGGCTTGGGAGAAGTGAACACGGAACACAGAGCCTTGGTCTTGGGAGACAGGAACACGGAACACAGAGCCTTGGTCTTGGTAGACGGGAACACGGAACGCAGAGCCTTGTTCTTGGGAGAAGGGAACGCGGAATACAGAGCCTTGGTCTTGGGAGACGGGAACGCAGAACACAACGCCTTGGTCTTGGGAGGCAGGAACGCGGAATACAGAGCCTTGGTCTTGGGAGACGGGAATGCGGAACACAGCGCCTTGGTCTTAGGAGACAGGAAGACGGAACACAGAGCCTTGGCGTTTGGAGACGGGAACTCAGAAAACCGAGCCTTGTTCTTGGGAGACGGGAACACTGAACACAGAGCCTTGGTCTTTGGAGACGGGAACACGGATCACATAGCCTTGGTCATGGGAGACCGGATCAGGGAACACAGAGCCTTGGTCTTAGGAGACAAGAACTCGGAACACAGAGCCTTGGTCTTGGGAGACAAGAACACGGAACACAGAGCCTTGGTCTTGGGAGACAGGAACACGGAACACAGAGCCTTGGTCTTGGGAGACAGGATCGCGGAACACAGAGCCTTGTTCTTGGGAGACGGGAACACGGAACACAGAGCCTTGGTCTTGGGAGACGGGAGCACAGGTCACAAAGCAATGGTCTTGGGAGACAGGAACACGGAACACAGAGCCTTGGCCTTGGGAGACGGGAACTCAGAACACAGCGCCTTGGTCTTGGGAGACGGGATCACAGAACACAACGCCTTGGTCTTGTGAGTCAGGACCGCGGAACACAGAGCCTTGGCCTTGCGAGAAGGGAACCCAGAACACAGAGCCTTGGTCTTGCGAGACGGGAACTCAGAACACAGAGCCTTGGCCTTGGGAGACGGGAACACAGAACACAGAGCCTTGGCCTTGGGAGACGGAAACACGGAACACAGAGCCTTGGTCTTGGGACACGGGAACGCAGAACACAGAGCCTTGGTCTTGGGAAGCAGGAACGCGGAACAGAGAGCCTTGGGCTTGGGAGACGGGAACGCAGAACACAGAGCCTTGGTCTTGGGAGAGGGGAACACGGATCACAGAACCTTGGTCATGGGAGACAGGAACACAGAACACAGAGCCTTGGTGTTGGGAGACAGGAACGCGGAACACAGTGCCTAGGGGTTGGGAGACTGGAACACGGAATACGGAGCCTTGTTCTTGGGAGACCGGAACGCAGAACACAGAGCCTTGGTCTTGGGAGACGGGAACACAGAACACAGAACCTTGGTCTTTGGAGATGGGAACACGGAACACAAAGCCTTGTTCTTGGGAGACAGGAAAGCGGAACACAGAACCTTGGGCTTTGGAGACGGGAACACGGAACACAGAGCCTTGGTCTTGGGAGACGGGAACACAGTTCACAGAGCCTTGTTCTTGGGAGACGGGAACGCGGAATACAGAGCCTTGGTCTTGGGAGACGGGAATGCGGAACACAGCGCCTTGGTCTTAGGAGACAGGAAGACGGAACACAGAGCCTTGGCGTTGGGAGACGGGAACTCAGAAAACCGAGCCTTGTTCTTGGGAGACGGGAACACTGAACACAGAGCCTTGGTCTTTGGAGACGGGAACACGGATCACATAGCCTTGGTCATGGGAGACCGGATCAGGGAACACAGAGCCTTGGTCTTAGGAGACAAGAACTCGGAACACAGAGCCTTGGTCTTGGGAGACAAGAACACGGAACACAGAGCCTTGGTCTTGGGAGACAGGAACACGGAACACAGAGCCTTGGTCTTGGGAGACAGGATCGCGGAACACAGAGCCTTGGTCTTGGGAGATGGGAACACAGGTCACAGAGCCTTGTTCTTGGGAGACGGGAACACGGAACACAGAGCCTTGGTCTTGGGAGACGGGAGCACAGGTCACAGAGCCATGGTCTTGGGAGACAGGAACACGGAACACAGAGCCTTGGCCTTGGGAGACGGGAACTCAGAACACAGAGCCTTGGTCTTGGGAGACGGGATCACAGAACACAACGCCTTGGTCTTGTGAGTCAGGACCGCGGAACACAGAGCCTTGGCCTTGCGAGACGGGAACACAGAACACAGAGCCTTGGCCTTGCGAGACGGGAACACAGAACACAGAGCCTTGGCCTTGGGAGACGGGAACACAGAACACAGAGCCTTGGTCTTGTGAGTCAGGACCGCGGAACACAGAGCCTTGGCCTTGCGAGACGGGAACCCAGAACACAGAGCCTTGGTCTTGCGAGACGGGAACACAGAACACAGAGCCTTGGCCTTGGGAGACGGGAACACAGAACACAGAGCCTTGGCCTTGGGAGACGGAAACACGGAACACAGAGCCTTGGTCTTGGGACACGGGAACGCAGAACACAGAGCCTTGGTCTTGGGAGAGGGGAACACGGATCACAGAGCCTTGGTCATGGGAGACAGGAACACAGAACACAGAGCCTTGGTGTTGGGAGACAGGAACGCGGAATACAGTGCCTAGGGGTTGGGAGACTGGAACACGGAATACGGAGCCTTGTTCTTGGGAGACCGGAACGCAGAACACAGAGCCTTGGTCTTGGGAGACGGGAACACAGAACACAGAACCTTGGTCTTTGAAGATGGGAACACGGAACACAAAGCCTTGTTCTTGGGAGACAGGAAAGCGGAACACAGAACCTTGGGCTTTGGAGACGGGAACACGGAACACAGAGCCTTGGTCTTGGGAGACGGGAACACAGAACACAGAACCTTGGTCTTGGGAGACGGGAACGCAGAACACAGAGCCTTGGTCTTGGGAGATAGGAACGCGGAACACAGAGCCTTGGTCTTGGGAGACGGGAACACAGTTCACAGAGCCTTGGTCTTGGGAGACGGGAACACGGATCACAGAGCCTTGGTCTTGGGAGACGGGAACACAGGTCACAGAGCCTTGGTCTTGGGAGACAGGAACACGGAACACAGAGCCTTGGTCTTGGGAGACAGGAACACGGAACTCAGAGCCTTGGTCTTGGGAGACAGGATCGCGGAACACAGAGCCTTGCTCTTGGGAGACGGGAACACACGTCACAGAGCCTTGGTCTTGGGAGACGGGAACACGGAACACAGAGCCTTGGTCTTGGGAGACGGGAGCACAGGTCACAGAGCCTAGGTCTTGGGAGACAGGAACACGGAACACAGAGCCTTGGCCTTGAAAGACGGGAACACAGAACACAGAGCCTTGGCCTTGGGAGACGGGAACTCAGAACACAGAGCCTTGGGCTTGGGAGACGGAAACACGGAACACAGAGCTTTGGTCTTGAGAGATGGGAACATGGAACACAGAGCCTTGGTCTTTGGAGACGGGAACACGGAACACAAAGCCTTTGTCTTGGGAGACGGGAACGCAGAACACAGACCTTTGGGCTTGGGAGAAGTGAACACGGAACACAGAGCCTTGGTCTTGGGAGACAGGAACATGGAACACAGAGCCTTGGTCTTGGTAGACGGGAACATGGAACGCAGAGCCTTGTTCTTGGGAGACGGGAACGCGGAATACAGAGCCTTGGTCTTGGGAGACGGGAACGCAGAACACAACGCCTTGGTCTTGGGAGGCAGGAACGCGGAATACAGAGCCTTGGTCTTGGGAGACGGGAACACAGTTCACAGAACCTTGTTCTTGGGAGACGGGAACGCGGAATACAGAGCTTTGGTCTTGGGAGACGGGAATGCGGAGCACAGCGACTTGGTCTTAGGAGACAGGAAGACGGAACACAGAGCCTTGGCGTTGGGAGACGGGAACTCAGAAAACTGAGCCTTGTTCTTGGGAGACGGGAACACGGAACACAGAGCCTTGGTCTTTGGAGACGGGAACACATAACACAAAGCCTTGGTCTTGGGAGACAGGAACGCGGAACACAGAGCCTTGGGCTTGGGAGACGGGAACGCAGAACACAAAGCCTTGGTCTTGGGAGACAGGAATGCGGAACAGAGCCTTGGGCTTGGGAGACTCGAACGCGGAACACAGAGCCTTGGGCTTGGGAGACGGGAACGCAGAACACAAACCCTTGGTCTTGGGAAGCAGGAACGCGGAACAGAGAGCCTTGGGCTTGGGAGACGGGAACGCAGAACACAGAGCCTTGGTCTTGGGAGAGGGGAACACGGATCACAGAGCCTTGGTCATGGGAGACAGGAACACAGAACACAGAGCCTTGGTGTTGGGAGACAGGAACGCGGAACACAGTGCCTAGGGGTTGGGAGACTGGAACACGGAATACGGAGCCTTGTTCTTGGGAGACCGGAACGCAGAACACAGAGCCTTGGTCTTGGGAGACGGGAACACAGAACACAGAACCTTGGTCTTTGAAGATGGGAACACGGAACACAAAGCCTTGTTCTTGGGAGACAGGAAAGCGGAACACAGAACCTTGGGCTTTGGAGACGGGAACACGGAACACAGAGCCTTGGTCTTGGGAGACGGGAACACGGATCACAGAGCCTTGGTCATGGGAGACAGGAACACAGAACACAGAGCCTTGGTGTTGGGAGACAGGAACGCGGAACACAATGCCTAGGGGTTGGGAGACTGGAACACGGAATACGGAGCCTTGTTCTTGGGAGACCGGAACGCAGAACACAGAGCCTTGGTCTTGGGAGACGGGAACACGGAACACAGAACCTTGGTCTTGGGAGACGGGAACGCAGAACACAGAGCCTTGGTCTTGGGAGATAGGAACGCGGAACACAGAGCCTTGGTCTTGGGAGACGGGAACACGGATCACAGAGCCTTGGTCTTGGGAGACCGGAACAGGGAACACAGAGCCTTGGGCTTGGGAGACGGGAACACGGAACACAGAGCCTTGGTCTTGGGAGACAGGAACGCGGAACACAGAGCCTTGGGCTTGGGAGACTGGATTGCGGAACACAGAGCCTTGGGCTTGGGAGACGGGAATGCAGAACACAGACCTTTGGTCTTTGGAGAAGTGAACACGGAACACAGAGCCTTGGTCTTGGGAGACAGGAACACGGAACACAGAGCCTTGGTCTTGGGAGACGGGAACACGGAATGCAGAGCCTTGTTCTTGGGAGACGGGAACGAGGAATACAGAGCCTTGGTCTTGGGAGACGGGACACAGAACACTGAGCCTTGGTCTTGGGAGACGGGAACAGGGAACACTGATCTTTGGTCTTGGGAGACGGCAACGCGGAACACTGAGCCTTGGTCTTCGGAGACAGGAAGGCGGAACACAGAGCCTTGGGCTTGGGACGCGGGAACACGGAACACAGAGCCTTGGTCTTGGGAGACGGGAACGCAGAACACAGAACCTTGTTCTTGGGAGACCGGAACAGGGAACACAGAGCCTTGGTCTTGGGAGACGGGAACACGGAATACAGAGCCTTGGGCTTGGGAGACGGGAACACGGAACACAGAGCCTTGGTCTTGGGAGACGGGAACGCAGAACACAAAGCCTTGGTTTTGGGCGATAGGAACGCGGAACACAGAGCTTTGGGCTTGTGAGACGGGAACGCAGAACACAGAGCCTTTGTCTTGGGAGACGGGAACACAGATCACAGAGCCTTGCTCTTGGGAGACGGGAACACAGAACACAGAGCCTTGGTCTTGGGAGACGGGAACACGGATCACAGAGCCTTGGTCTTGGGAGAAGGGAACACAGGTCACAGAGCCTTGGTCTTGGGAGACAGGAACACGGAACACAGAGCCTTGGTCTTGGGAGACAGGAACACGGAACTCAGAGCCTTGGTCTTGGGAGACAGGATCGTGGAAAACAGAGCCTTGGTCTTGGGAGACGGGAACACACGTCACAGAGCCTAGGTCTTGGGAGACAGGAACACGGAACACAGAGCCTTGGCCTTGGGAGACGGGAACTCAGAACACAGAGCTTTGGTCTTGGGAGAAGGGATCACAGAACACAACGCCTTGGTCTTCTGAGTCAGGACCGCGGAACACAGAGCCTTGGCCTTGAAAGACGGGAACACAGAACACAGAGCCTTGGCCTTGGGAGACGGGAACTCAGAACACAGAGCCTTGGGCTTGGGAGACGGAAACACGGAACACAGAGCTTTGGTCTTGAGAGACGGGAACATGGAACACAGAGCCTTGGTCTTTGGAGACGGGAACACGGAACACAAAGCCTTTGTCTTGGGAGAAGGGAACGCATAACACAAAGCCTTGGTTTTGGGACTCGTGAACACGGAACACAGAGCCTTGGTCTTGGGAGACAGGATCACGGAACACAAAGCCTTGATCTTGGGAGACAGCAACGCGGAACACAGAGCCTTGGGCTTGGGAGACGGGAACGCAGAACACAGACCTTTGGTCTTGGGAGAAGTGAACACGGAACACAGAGCCTTGGTCTTGGAAGACAGGAACACGGAACACAGAGCCTTGGTCTTGGTAGACGGGAACACGGAACGCAGAGCCTTGTTCTTGGGAGACGGGAACGCGGAATTCAGAGCCTTGGTCTTGGGAGACGGGAACGCAGAACACAACGCCTTGGTCTTGGGAGGCAGGAACGCGGAATACAGAGCCTTGGTCTTGGGAGACGGGAACACAGTTCACAGAACCTTGTTCTTGGGAGACAGGAACGCGGAATACAGAGCCTTGGTCTTGGGAGACGGGAATGCGGAACACAGCGACTTGGTCTTAGGGGACAGGAAGACGGAACACAGAGCCTTGGTCTTGGGAACAGGAACGCGGAACGCAGTGCCTTGGTCTTGGGAGACGGAAACACAGAACACTGAGCCTTGGTCTTGGGAGACGGGAACAGGGAACACTGAGCCTTGGTCTTGGGACACCGGATCAGGGAACACAGAGCCTTGGTCTTAGGAGACAAGAACACGGAACACAGAGCCTTGGTCTTGGGAGACAAGAACACGGAACACAGAGCCTTGGTCTTGGGAGACAGGAACACGGAACACAGAGCCTTGGTCTTGGGAGACAGGATCGCGGAACACAGAGCCTTGGTCTTGGGAGATGGGAACACAGGTCACAGAGCCTTGTTCTTGGGAGACGGGAACACGGAACACAGAGCCTTGGTCTTGGGAGACGGGAGCACAGGTCACAGAGCCTTGGTCTTGCGAGACGGGAACACAGAACACAGAGCCTTAGCCTTGGGGGACGGGAACTCAGAACACAGAGCCTTGGGCTTCGGAGACGGAAACACGGATCACAGAGCCTTGGTCTTGGGACACGGGAACGCAGAACACAGAGCCTTGGTCTTGGGAAGCAGGAACGCGGAACAGAGAGCCATGGGCTTGGGAGACGGGAACGCAGAACACAGAGCCTTGGTCTTGGGAGAGGGGAACACGGATCACAGAGCCTTGGTCATGGGAGACAGGAACACAGAACACAGAGCCTTGGTGTTGGGAGACAGGAACGCGGAACACAGTGCCTAGGGGTTGGGAGACTGGAACACGGAATACGGAGCCTTGTTCTTTGGAGACCGGAACGCAGAACACAGAGCCTTGGTCTTGGGAGACGGGAACACAGAACACAGAATCTTGGTCTTGGGAGACGGGAACGCAGAACACAGAGCCTTGGTCTTCGGAGATAGGAACGCGGAACACAGAGCCTTGGTCTTGGGAGACGGGAACACAGTTCACAGAGCCTTGGTCTTGGGAGACGGGAACACGGATCACAGAGCCTTGGTCTTGGGAGACGGGAACACAGGTCACAGAGCCTTGGTGTTGGGAGACAGGAACACGGAACACAGAGCCTTGGTCTTGGGAGACAGGAACACGGAACTCAGAGCCTTGGTCTTGGGAGACAGGATCGCGGAACACAGAGCCTTGCTCTTGGGAGACGGGAACACACGTCACAGAGCCTTGGTCTTGGGAGACGGGAACACGGAACACAGAGCCTTGGTCTTGGGAGACGGGAGCACAGGTCACAGAGCCTAGGTCTTGGGAGAAGTGAACACGGAACACAGAGCCTTGGTCTTGGAAGACAGGAACACGGAACACAGAGCCTTGGTCTTGGTAGACGGGAACACGGAACGCAGAGCCTTGTTCTTGGGAGACGGGAACGCGGAATTCAGAGCCTTGGTCTTGGGAGACGGGAACGCAGAACACAACGCCTTGGTCTTGGGAGGCAGGAACGCGGAATACAGAGCCTTGGTCTTGGGAGACGGGAACACAGTTCACAGAACCTTGTTCTTGGGAGACAGGAACGCGGAATACAGAGCCTTGGTCTTGGGAGACGGGAATGCGGAACACAGCGACTTGGTCTTAGGGGACAGGAAGACGGAACACAGAGCCTTGGTCTTGGGAACAGGAACGCGGAACGCAGTGCCTTGGTCTTGGGAGACGGAAACACAGAACACTGAGCCTTGGTCTTGGGAGACGGGAACAGGGAACACTGAGCCTTGGTCTTGGGACACCGGATCAGGGAACACAGAGCCTTGGTCTTAGGAGACAAGAACACGGAACACAGAGCCTTGGTCTTGGGAGACAAGAACACGGAACACAGAGCCTTGGTCTTGGGAGACAGGAACACGGAACACAGAGCCTTGGTCTTGGGAGACAGGATCGCGGAACACAGAGCCTTGGTCTTGGGAGATGGGAACACAGGTCACAGAGCCTTGTTCTTGGGAGACGGGAACACGGAACACAGAGCCTTGGTCTTGGGAGACGGGAGCACAGGTCACAGAGCCTTGGTCTTGCGAGACGGGAACACAGAACACAGAGCCTTAGCCTTGGGGGACGGGAACTCAGAACACAGAGCCTTGGGCTTCGGAGACGGAAACACGGATCACAGAGCCTTGGTCTTGGGACACGGGAACGCAGAACACAGAGCCTTGGTCTTGGGAAGCAGGAACGCGGAACAGAGAGCCATGGGCTTGGGAGACGGGAACGCAGAACACAGAGCCTTGGTCTTGGGAGAGGGGAACACGGATCACAGAGCCTTGGTCATGGGAGACAGGAACACAGAACACAGAGCCTTGGTGTTGGGAGACAGGAACGCGGAACACAGTGCCTAGGGGTTGGGAGACTGGAACACGGAATACGGAGCCTTGTTCTTTGGAGACCGGAACGCAGAACACAGAGCCTTGGTCTTGGGAGACGGGAACACAGAACACAGAATCTTGGTCTTGGGAGACGGGAACGCAGAACACAGAGCCTTGGTCTTCGGAGATAGGAACGCGGAACACAGAGCCTTGGTCTTGGGAGACGGGAACACAGTTCACAGAGCCTTGGTCTTGGGAGACGGGAACACGGATCACAGAGCCTTGGTCTTGGGAGACGGGAACACAGGTCACAGAGCCTTGGTGTTGGGAGACAGGAACACGGAACACAGAGCCTTGGTCTTGGGAGACAGGAACACGGAACTCAGAGCCTTGGTCTTGGGAGACAGGATCGCGGAACACAGAGCCTTGCTCTTGGGAGACGGGAACACACGTCACAGAGCCTTGGTCTTGGGAGACGGGAACACGGAACACAGAGCCTTGGTCTTGGGAGACGGGAGCACAGGTCACAGAGCCTAGGTCTTGGGAGACAGGAACACGGAACACAGAGCCTTGGCCTTGAAAGACGGGAACACAGAACACAGAGCCTTGGCCTTGGGAGACGGGAACTCAGAACACAGAGCCTTGGGCTTGGGAGACGGAAACACGGAACACAGAGCTTTGGTCTTGAGAGACGGGAACATGGAACACAGAGCCTTGGTCTTTGGAGATGGGAACACGGAACACAAAGCCTTTGTCTTGGGAGACGGGAACGCAGAACACAGACCTTTGGGCTTGGGAGAAGTGAACACGGAACACAGAGCCTTGGTCTTGGGAGACAGGAACACGGAACACAGAGCCTTGGTCTTGGTAGACGGGAACACGGAACGCAGAGCCTTGTTCTTGGGAGACGGGAACGCGGAATACAGAGCCTTGGTCTTGGGAGACGGGAACGCAGAACACAACGCCTTGGTCTTGGGAGGCAGGAACGCGGAATACAGAGCCTTGGTCTTGGGAGACGGGAACACAGTTCACAGAACCTTGTTCTTGGGAGACGGGAACGCGGAATACAGAGCTTTGGTCTTGGGAGACGGGAATGCGGAGCACAGCGACTTGGTCTTAGGAGACAGGAAGACGGAACACAGAGCCTTGGCGTTGGGAGACGGGAACTCAGAAAACTGAGCCTTGTTCTTGGGAGACGGGAACACGGAACACAGAGCCTTGGTCTTTGGAGACGGGAACACGGATCACAAAGCCTTGGTCATGGGAGAAGGGAACGCATAACACAAAGCCTTGGTCTTGGGAGACAGGAACGCGGAACACAGAGCCTTGGGCTTGGGAGACGGGAACGCAGAACACAAAGCCTTGGTCTTGGGAGACAGGAATGCGGAACAGAGCCTTGGGCTTGGGAGACTCGAACGCGGAACACAGAGCCTTGGGCTTGGGAGACGGGAACGCAGAACACAGAGCTTTGGTCTTGAGAGACGGGAACATGGAACACTGAGCCTTGGTCTTGGGACACCGGATCAGGGAACACAGAGCCTTGGTCTTGGGAGACAAGAACACGGAACACAGAGCCTTGGTCTTGGGAGACAGGAACACGGAACACAGAGCCTTGGTCTTGGGAGACAGGATCGCGGAACACAGAGCCTTGGTCTTGGGAGATGGGAACACAGGTCACAGAGCCTTGTTCTTGGGAGACGGGAACACGGAACACAGAGCCTTGGTCTTGGGAGACGGGAGCACAGGTCACAGAGCCATGGTCTTGGGAGACAGGAACACGGAACACAGAGCCTTGGCCTTGGGAGACGGGAACTCAGAACACAGAGCCTTGGTCTTGGGAGACGGGATCACAGAACACAACGCCTTGGTCTTGTGAGTCAGGACCGCGGAGCACAGAGCCTTGGCCTTGGGAGACGGGAACTCAGAACACAGAGCCTTGGTCTTGCGAGACGGGAACACAGAACACAGAGCCTTAGCCTTGGGAGACGGGAACTCAGAACACCCAGCCTTGGGCTTGGGAGACGGAAACACGGATAACAGAGCCTTGGTCTTGGGACACGGGAACGCAGAACACAGAGCCTTGGTCTTGGGAAGCAGGAACGCGGAACAGAGAGCCATGGGCTTGGGAGACGGGAACGCAGAACACAGAGCCTTGGTCTTGGGAGAGGGGAACACGGATCACAGAGCCTTGGTCATGGGAGACAGGAACACAGAACACAGAGCCTTGGTGTTGGGAGACAGGAACGCGGAACACAGTGCCTAGGGGTTGGGAGACTGGAACACGGAATACGGAGCCTTTTTCTTGGGAGACCGGAACGCAGAACACAGAGCCTTGGTCTTGGGAGACGGGAACACAGAACACAGAACCTTGGTCTTGGGAGACAGGAAAGCGGAACACAGAACCTTGGGCTTTGGAGACGGGAACACAGAACACAGAGCCTTGGTCTTGGGAGACGGGAACACGGATCACAAAGCCTTGGTCATGGTAGACAGGAACACAGAACACAGAGCCTTGGTGTTGGGAGACAGGAACGCGGAACACAGTGCCTAGGGGTTGGGAGACTGGAACACGGAATACGGAGCCTTGTTCTTGGGAGACCGGAACGCAGAACACAGAGCCTTGGTCTTGGGAGACGGGAACACAGAACACAGAATCTTGGTCTTGGGAGACGGGAACGCAGAACACAGAGCCTTGGTCTTGGGAGATAGGAACGCGGAACACAGAGCCTTGGTCTTGGGAGACGGGAACACAGTTCACAGAGCCTTGGTCTTGGGAGACGGGAACACGGATCACAGAGCCTTGGTCTTGGGAGACGGGAACACAGGTCACAGAGCCTTGGTCTTGGGAGACAGGAACACGGAACACAGAGCCTTGGTCTTGGGAGACAGGAACACGGAACTCAGAGCCTTGGTCTTGGGAGACAGGATCGCGGAACACAGAGCCTTGGTCTTGGGAGACGGGAACACACGTCACAGAGCCTTGGTCTTGGGAGACGGGAACACGGAACACAGAGCCTTGGTCTTGGGAGACGGGAGCACAGGTCACAGAGCCTAGGTCTTGGGAGACAGGAACACGGAACACAGAGCCTTGGCCTTGAAAGACGGGAACACAGAACACAGAGCCTTGGCCTTGGGAGACGGGAACTCAGAACACAGTGCCTTGGGCTTGGGAGACGGAAACACGGAACACAGAGCTTTGGTCTTGAGAGACGGGAACATGGAACACAGAGCCTTGGTCTTTGGAGACGGGAACACGGAACACAAAGCCTTTGTCTTGGGAGACGGGAACGCAGAACACAGACCTTTGGGCTTGGGAGAAGTGAACACGGAACACAGAGCATTGGTCTTGGGAGACAGGAACACGGAACACAGAGCCTTGGTCTTGGTAGACGGGAACACGGAACGCAGAGCCTTGTTCTTGGGAGACGGGAACGCGGAATACAGAGCCTTGGTCTTGGGAGACGGGAACGCAGAACACAACGCCTTGGTCTTGGGAGGCAGGAACGCGGAATACAGAGCCTTGGTCTTGGGAGATGGGAACACAGTTCACAGAACCTTGTTCTTGGGAGACGGGAACGCGGAATACAGAGCTTTGGTCTTGGGAGACGGGAATGCGGAGCACAGCGACTTGGTCTTTGGAGACAGGAAGACGGAACACAGAGCCTTGGCGTTGGGAGACGGGAACTCAGAAAACTGAGCCTTGTTCTTGGGAGACGGGAACACGGAACACAGAGCCTTGGTCTTTGGAGACGGGAACACGGATCACAAAGCCTTGGTCATGGGAGAAGGGAACGCATAACACAAAGCCTTGGTCTTGGGAGACAGGAACGCAGAACACAAAGCCTTGGTCTTGGGAGACAGGAATGCGGAACAGAGCCTTGGGCTTGGGAGACTGGAACGCGGAACACAGAGCCTTGGGCTTGGGAGACGGGAACGCAGAACACAGAGCTTTGGTCTTGAGAGACGGGAACATGGAACACAGAGCCTTGGTCTTTGGAGACGGGAACACGGAACACAAAGCCTTTGTCTTGGGAGAAGGGAACGCATAACACAAAGCCTTGGTTTTGGTACTCGTGAACACGGAACACAGAGCCTTGGTCTTGGGAGACAGGATCACGGAATACAAAGCCTTGATCTTGGGAGACAGCAACGCAGAACACAGAGCCTTGGGCTTGGGAGACGGGAACGCAGAACACAGAGCTTTGGGCTTGGGAGAAGTGAACACGGAACACAGAGCCTTGGTCTTGGGAGACAGGAACACGGAACACAGAGCCTTGGTCTTGGTAGACGGGAACACGGAACGCTGAGCCTTGTTCTTGGGAGACGGGAACGCGGAATACAGAGCCTTGGTCTTGGGAGACGGGAACGCAGAACACAACGCCTTGGTCTTGGGAGGCAGGAACGCGGAATACAGAGCCTTGGCCTTGGGAGACGGGAACTCAGAACACAGAGCCTTGGGCTTGGGAGACTGGATTGCGGAACACAGAGCCTTGGGCTTGGGAGACGGGAATGCAGAACACAGACCTTTGGTCTTTGGAGAAGTGAACACGGAACACAGAGCCTTGGTCTTGGGAGACAGGAACACGGAACACAGAGCCTTGGTATTGGGAGACGGGAACACGGAATGCAGAGCCTTGTTCTTGGGAGACGGGAACGAGGAATACAGAGCCTTGGTCTTGGGAGACGGGACACAGAACACTGAGCCTTGGTCTTGGGAGACGGGAACAGGGAACACTGATCTTTGGTCTTGGGAGACGGCAACGCGGAACACTGAGCCTTGGTCTTCGGAGACAGGAAGGCGGAACACAGAGCCTTGGGCTTGGGACGCGGGAACACGGAACACAGAGCCTTGGTCTTGGGAGACGGGAACGCAGAACACAGAACCTTGTTCTTGGGAGACCGGAACAGGGAACACAGAGCCTTGGTCTTGGGAGACGGGAACACGGAATACAGAGCCTTGGGCTTGGGAGACGGGAACACGGAACACAGAGCCTTGGTCTTGGGAGACGGGAACGCAGAACACAAAGCCTTGGTTTTGGGCGATAGGAACGCGGAACACAGAGCTTTGGGCTTGTGAGACGGGAACGCAGAACACAGAGCCTTTTTCTTGGGAGACGGGAACACAGATCACAGAGCCTTGCTCTTGGGAGACGGGAACACAGAACACAGAGCCTTGGTCTTGGGAGACGGGAACACGGATCACAGAGCCTTGGTCTTGGGAGAAGGGAACACAGGTCACAGAGCCTTGGTCTTGGGAGACAGGAACACGGAACACAGAGCCTTGGTCTTGGGAGACAGGAACACGGAACTCAGAGCCTTGGTCTTGGGAGACAGGATCGTGGAAAACAGAGCCTTGGTCTTGGGAGACGGGAACACACGTCACAGAGCCTAGGTCTTGGGAGACAGGAACACGGAACACAGAGCCTTGGCCTTGGGAGACGGGAACTCAGAACACAGAGCTTTGGTCTTGGGAGAAGGGATCACAGAACACAATGCCTTGGTCTTCTGAGTCAGGACCGCGGAACACAGAGCCTTGGCCTTGAAAGACGGGAACACAGAACACAGAGCCTTGGCCTTGGGAGACGGGAACTCAGAACACAGAGCCTTGGGCTTGGGAGACGGAAACACGGAACACAGAGCTTTGGTCTTGAGAGACGGGAACATGGAACACAGAGCCTTGGTCTTTGGAGACGGGAACACGGAACACAAAGCCTTTGTCTTGGGAGAAGGGAACGCATAACACAAAGCCTTGGTTTTGGGACTCGTGAACACGGAACACAGAGCCTTGGTCTTGGGAGACAGGATCACGGAACACAAAGCCTTGATCTTGGGAGACAGCAACGCGGAACACAGAGCCTTGGGCTTGGGAGACGGGAACGCAGAACATAGACCTTTGGTCTTGGGAGAAGTGAACACGGAACACAGAGCCTTGGTCTTGGAAGACAGGAACACGGAACACAGAGCCTTGGTCTTGGTAGACGGGAACACGGAACGCAGAGCCTTGTTCTTGGGAGACGGGAACGCGGAATACAGAGCCTTGGTCTTGGGAGACGGGAACGCAGAACACAACGCCTTGGTCTTGGGAGGCAGGAACGCGGAATACAGAGCCTTGGTCTTGGGAGACGGGAACACAGTTCACAGAACCTTGTTCTTGGGAGACGGGAACGCGGAATACAGAGCCTTGGTCTTGGGAGACAGGAACACAGAACACAGAGCCTTGGTGTTGGGAGACAGGAACGCGGAACACAGTGCCTAGGGGTTGGGAGACTGGAACACGGAATACGGAGCCTTTTTCTTGGGAGACCGGAACGCAGAACACAGAGCCTTGGTCTTGGGAGACGGGAACACAGAACACAGAACCTTGGTCTTTGGAGACGGGAACACGGAACACAAAGCCTTGTTCTTGGGAGACAGGAAAGCGGAACACAGAACCTTGGGCTTTGGAGACGGGAACACAGAACACAGAGCCTTGGTCTTGGGAGACGGGAACACGGATCACAAAGCCTTGGTCATGGGAGACAGGAACACAGAACACAGAGCCTTGGTGTTGGGAGACAGGAACGCGGAACACAGTGCCTAGGGGTTGGGAGACTGGAACACGGAATACGTAGCCTTGTTCTTGGGAGACCGGAACGCAGAACACAGAGCCTTGGTCTTGGGAGACGGGAACACAGAACACAGAACCTTGGTCTTGGGAGACGGGAACGCAGAACACAGAGCCTTGGTCTTGGGAGATAGGAACGCGGAACACAGAGCCTTGGTCTTGGGAGACGGGAACACAGTTCACAGAGCCTTGGTCTTGGGAGACGGGAACACGGATCACAGAGCCTTGGTCTTGGGAGACGGGAACACAGGTCACAGAGCCTTGGTCTTGGGAGACAGGAACACGGAACACAGAGCCTTGGTCTTGGGAGACAGGAACACGGAACTCAGAGCCTTGGTCTTGGGAGACAGGATCGCGGAACACAGAGCCTTGCTCTTGGGAGACGGGAACACACGTCACAGAGCCTTGGTCTTGGGAGACGGGAACACGGAACACAGAGCCTTGGTCTTGGGAGACGGGAGCACAGGTCACAGAGCCTAGGTATTGGGAGACAGGAACACGGAACACAGAGCCTTGGCCTTGAAAGACGGGAACACAGAACACAGAGCCTTGGCCTTGGGAGACGGGAACTCAGAACACAGAGCCTTGGGCTTGGGAGACGGAAACACGGAACACAGAGCTTTGGTCTTGAGAGACGGGAACATGGAACACAGAGCCTTGGTCTTTGGAGACGGGAACACGGAACACAAAGCCTTTGTCTTGGGAGACGGGAACGCAGAACACAGACCTTTGGGCTTGGGAGAAGTGAACACGGAACACAGAGCCTTGGTCTTGGGAGACAGGAACACGGAACACAGAGCCTTGGTCTTGGTAGACGGGAACATGGAACGCAGAGCCTTGTTCTTGGGAGACGGGAACGCGGAATACAGAGCCTTGGTCTTGGGAGACGGGAACGCAGAACACAACGCCTTGGTCTTGGGAGGCAGGAACGCGGAATACAGAGCCTTGGTCTTGGGAGACGGGAACACAGTTCACAGAACCTTGTTCTTGGGAGACGGGAACGCGGAATACAGAGCTTTGGTCTTGGGAGACGGGAATGCGGAGCACAGCGACTTGGTCTTAGGAGACAGGAAGACGGAACACAGAGCCTTGGCGTTGGGAGACGGGAACTCAGAAAACTGAGCCTTGTTCTTGGGAGACGGGAACACGGAACACAGAGCCTTGGTCTTTGGAGACGGGAACACGGATCACAAAGCCTTGGTCATGGGAGAAGGGAACGCATAACACAAAGCCTTGGTCTTGGGAGACAGGAACGCGGAACACAGAGCCTTGGGCTTGGGAGACGGGAACGCAGAACACAAAGCCTTGGTCTTGGGAGACAGGAATGCGGAACAGAGCCTTGGGCTTGGGAGACTCGAACGCGGAACACAGAGCCTTGGGCTTGGGAGACGGGAACGCAGAACACAGAGCGTTGGTCTTGGGAAGCAGGAACGCGGAACAGAGAGCCTTGGGCTTGGGAGACGGGAACGCAGAACACAGAGCCTTGGTCTTGGGAGAGGGGAACACGGATCACAGAGCCTTGGTCATGGGAGACAGGAACACAGAACACAGAGCCTTGGTGTTGGGAGACAGGAACGCGGAACACAGTGCCTAGGGGTTGGGAGACTGGAACACGGAATACGGAGCCTTGTTCTTGGGAGACCGGAACGCAGAACACAGAGCCTTGGTCTTGGGAGACGGGAACACAGAACACAGAACCTTGGTCTTTGAAGATGGGAACACGGAACACAAAGCCTTGTTCTTGGGAGACAGGAAAGCGGAACACAGAACCTTGGGCTTTGGAGACGGGAACACGGAACACAGAGCCTTGGTCTTGGGAGACGGGAACACGGATCACAGAGCCTTGGTCATGGGAGACAGGAACACAGAACACAGAGCCTTGGTGTTGGGAGACAGGAACGCGGAACACAATGCCTAGGGGTTGGGAGACTGGAACACGGAATACGGAGCCTTGTTCTTGGGAGACCGGAACGCAGAACACAGAGCCTTGGTCTTGGGAGACGGGAACACGGAACACAGAACCTTGGTCTTGGGAGACGGGAACGCAGAACACAGAGCCTTGGTCTTGGGAGATAGGAACGCGGAACACAGAGCCTTGGTCTTGGGAGACGGGAACACGGATCACAGAGTCTTGGTCTTGGGAGAAGGGAACACAGGTCACAGAGCCTTGGTCTTGGGAGACAGGAACACGGAACACAGAGCCTTGGTCTTGGGAGACAGGAACACGGAACTCAGAGCCTTGGTCTTGGGAGACAGGATCGTGGAAAACAGAGCCTTGGTCTTGGGAGACGGGAACACACGTCACAGAGCCTAGGTCTTGGGAGACAGGAACACGGAACACAGAGCCTTGGCCTTGGGAGACGGGAACTCAGAACACAGAGCTTTGGTCTTGGGAGAAGGGATCACAGAACACAACGCCTTGGTCTTCTGAGTCAGGACCGCGGAACACAGAGCCTTGGCCTTGAAAGACGGGAACACAGAACACAGAGCCTTGGCCTTGGGAGACGGGAACTCAGAACACAGAGCCTTGGGCTTGGGAGACGGAAACACGGAACACAGAGCTTTGGTCTTGAGAGACGGGAACATGGAACACAGAGCCTTGGTCTTTGGAGACGGGAACACGGAACACAAAGCCTTTGTCTTGGGAGAAGGGAACGCATAACACAAAGCCTTGGTTTTGGGACTCGTGAACACGGAACACAGAGCCTTGGTCTTGGGAGACAGGATCACGGAACACAAAGCCTTGATCTTGGGAGACAGCAACGCGGAACACAGAGCCTTGGGCTTGGGAGACGGGAACGCAGAACACAGACCTTTGGTCTTGGGAGAAGTGAACACGGAACACAGAGCCTTGGTCTTGGAAGACAGGAACACGGAACACAGAGCCTTGGTCTTGGTAGACGGGAACACGGAACGCAGAGCCTTGTTCTTGGGAGACGGGAACGCGGAATACAGAGCCTTGGTCTTTGGAGACGGGAACACGGATCACAAAGCCTTGGTCATGGGAGAAGGGAAAGCATAACACAAAGCCTTGGTCTTGGGAGACAGGAACGCAGAACACAAAGCCTTGGTCTTGGGAGACAGGAATGCGGAACAGAGCCTTGGGCTTGGGAGACTGGAACGCGGAACACAGAGCCTTGGGCTTGGGAGACGGGAACGCGGAACACAGAGCTTTGGTCTTGAGAGACGGGAACATGGAACACAGAGCCTTGGTCTTTGGAGACGGGAACACGGAACACAAAGCCTTTGTCTTGGGAGAAGGGAACGCATAACACAAAGCCTTGGTTTTGGTACTCGTGAACACGGAACACCGAGCCTTGGTCTTGGGAGACAGGATCACGGAATACAAAGCCTTGATCTTGGGAGACAGCAACGCAGAACACAGAGCCTTGGGCTTGGGAGACGGGAACGCAGAACACAGAGCTTTGGGCTTGGGAGAAGTGAACACGGAACACAGAGCCTTGGTCTTGGGAGACAGGAACACGGAACACAGAGCCTTGGTCTTGGTAGACGGAAACACGGAACGCAGAGCCTTGTTCTTGGGAGACGGGAACGCGGAATACAGAGCCTTGGTCTTGGGAGACGGGAACGCAGAACACAACGCCTTGGTCTTGGGAGGCAGGAACGCGGAATACAGAGCCTTGGCCTTGGGAGACGGGAACTCAGAACACAGAGCCTTTGTCTTGGCAGTCAGGAACGCGGAACACAGAGCCTTGGGCTTGGGAGACTGGATTGCGGAACACAGAGCCTAGGGCTTGGGAGACGGGAATGCAGAACACAGAGCTTTGGTCTTGGGAGAAGTGAACACGGAACACAGAGCCTTGGTCTTGGGAGACAGGAACACGGAACACAGAGCCTTGGGCTTGAGAGACGGGAACACAGAACACAGAGCCTTGGTCTTTTGCAGAGGGGAACACGGAACACAGAGACTTGGTCTTGGGAGACGGGAACTCAGAACACAACACCTTGGTCTTGGGAGACAGGAATGCGGAACACAGAGCTTTGGACTTGGGAGACGGGAATGCGGAACACAGAGACTTGGTCTTGGGAGACAGGAACGCGGAACACAGAGCCTTGGGCTTGGGAGACTGGATTGCGGAACACAGAGCCTTGGGCTTGGGAGACGGGAATGCAGAACACAGACCTTTGGTCTTTGGAGAAGTGAACACGGAACACAGAGCCTTGGTCTTGGGAGACAGGAACACGGAACACAGAGCCTTGGTATTGGGAGACGGGAACACGGAATGCAGAGCCTTGTTCTTGGGAGACGGGAACGAGGAATACAGAGCCTTGGTCTTGGGAGACGGGACACAGAACACTGAGCCTTGGTCTTGGGAGACGGGAACAGGGAACACTGATCTTTGGTCTTGGGAGACGGCAACGCGGAACACTGAGCCTTGGTCTTCGGAGACAGGAAGGCGGAACACAGAGCCTTGGGCTTGGGACGCGGGAACACGGAACACAGAGCCTTGGTCTTGGGAGACGGGAACGCAGAACACAGAACCTTGTTCTTGGGAGACCGGAACAGGGAACACAGAGCCTTGGTCTTGGGAGACGGGAACACGGAATACAGAGCCTTGGGCTTGGGAGACGGGAACACGGAACACAGAGCCTTGGTCTTGGGAGACGGGAACGCAGAACACAAAGCCTTGGTTTTGGGCGATAGGAACGCGGAACACAGAGCTTTGGGCTTGTGAGACGGGAACGCAGAACACAGAGCCTTTGTCTTGGGAGACGGGAACACAGATCACAGAGCCTTGCTCTTGGGAGACGGGAACACAGAACACAGAGCCTTGGTCTTGGGAGACGGGAACACGGATCACAGAGCCTTGGTCTTGGGAGAAGGGAACACAGGTCACAGAGCCTTGGTCTTGGGAGACAGGAACACGGAACACAGAGCCTTGGTCTTGGGAGACAGGAACACGGAACTCAGAGCCTTGGTCTTGGGAGACAGGATCGTGGAAAACAGAGCCTTGGTCTTGGGAGACGGGAACACACGTCACAGAGCCTAGGTCTTGGGAGACAGGAACACGGAACACAGAGCCTTGGCCTTGGGAGACGGGAACTCAGAACACAGAGCTTTGGTCTTGGGAGAAGGGATCACAGAACACAACGCCTTGGTCTTCTGAGTCAGGACCGCGGAACACAGAGCCTTGGCCTTGAAAGACGGGAACACAGAACACAGAGCCTTGGCCTTGGGAGACGGGAACTCAGAACACAGAGCCTTGGGCTTGGGAGACGGAAACACGGAACACAGAGCTTTGGTCTTGAGAGACGGGAACATGGAACACAGAGCCTTGGTCTTTGGAGACGGGAACACGGAACACAAAGCCTTTGTCTTGGGAGAAGGGAACGCATAACACAAAGCCTTGGTTTTGGGACTCGTGAACACGGAACACTGAGCCTTGGTCTTGGGAGACAGGATCACGGAACACAAAGCCTTGATCTTGGGAGACAGCAACGCGGAACACAGAGCCTTGGGCTTGGGAGACGGGAACGCAGAACATAGACCTTTGGTCTTGGGAGAAGTGAACACGGAACACAGAGCCTTGGTCTTGGAAGACAGGAACACGGAACACAGAGCCTTGGTCTTGGTAGACGGGAACACGGAACGCAGAGCCTTGTTCTTGGGAGACGGGAACGCGGAATACAGAGCCTTGGTCTTGGGAGACGGGAACGCAGAACACAACGCCTTGGTCTTGGGAGGCAGGAACGCGGAATACAGAGCCTTGGTCTTGGGAGACGGGAACACAGTTCACAGAACCTTGTTCTTGGGAGACGGGAACGTGGAATACAGAGCCTTGGTCTTGGGAGACAGGAACACAGAACACAGAGCCTTGGTGTTGGGAGACAGGAACGCGGAACACAGTGCCTAGGGGTTGGGAGACTGGAACACGGAATACGGAGCCTTTTTCTTGGGAGACCGGAACGCAGAACACAGAGCCTTGGTCTTGGGAGACGGGAACACAGAACACAGAACCTTGGTCTTTGGAGACGGGAACACGGAACACAAAGCCTTGTTCTTGGGAGACAGGAAAGCGGAACACAGAACCTTGGGCTTTGGAGACGGGAACACAGAACACAGAGCCTTGGTCTTGGGAGACGGGAACACGGATCACAAAGCCTTGGTCATGGGAGACAGGAACACAGAACACAGAGCCTTGGTGTTGGGAGACAGGAACGCGGAACACAGTGCCTAGGGGTTGGGAGACTGGAACACGGAATACGTAGCCTTGTTCTTGGGAGACCGGAACGCAGAACACAGAGCCTTGGTCTTGGGAGACGGGAACACAGAACACAGAACCTTGGTCTTGGGAGACGGGAACGCAGAACACAGAGCCTTGGTCTTGGGAGATAGGAACGCGGAACACAGAGCCTTGGTCTTGGGAGACGGGAACACAGTTCACAGAGCCTTGGTCTTGGGAGACGGGAACACGGATCACAGAGCCTTGGTCTTGGGAGACGGGAACACAGGTCACAGAGCCTTGGTCTTGGGAGACAGGAACACGGAACACAGAGCCTTGGTCTTGGGAGACAGGAACACGGAACTCAGAGCCTTGGTCTTGGGAGACAGGATCGCGGAACACAGAGCCTTGCTCTTGGGAGACGGGAACACACGTCACAGAGCCTTGGTCTTGGGAGACGGGAACACGGAACACAGAGCCTTGGTCTTGGGAGACGGGAGCACAGGTCACAGAGCCTAGGTCTTGGGAGACAGGAACACGGAACACAGAGCCTTGGCCTTGAAAGACGGGAACACAGAACACAGAGCCTTGGCCTTGGGAGACGGGAACTCAGAACACAGAGCCTTGGGCTTGGGAGACGGAAACACGGAACACAGAGCTTTGGTCTTGAGAGACGGGAACATGGAACACAGAGCCTTGGTCTTTGGAGACGGGAACACGGAACACAAAGCCTTTGTCTTGGGAGAAGGGAACGCATAACACAAAGCCTTGGTTTTGGTACTCGTGAACACGGAACACAGAGCCTTGGTCTTGGGAGACAGGATCACGGAATACAAAGCCTTGATCTTGGGAGACAGCAACGCAGAACACAGAGCCTTGGGCTTGGGAGACGGGAACGCAGAACACAGAGCTTTGGGCTTGGGAGAAGTGAACACGGAACACAGAGCCTTGGTCTTGGGAGACAGGAACACGGAACACAGAGCCTTGGTCTTGGTAGACGGAAACACGGAACGCAGAGCCTTGTTCTTGGGAGACGGGAACGCGGAATACAGAGCCTTGGTCTTGGGAGACGGGAACGCAGAACACAACGCCTTGGTCTTGGGAGGCAGGAACGCGGAATACAGAGCCTTGGCCTTGGGAGACGGGAACTCAGAACACAGAGCCTTTGTCTTGGCAGTCAGGAACGCGGAACACAGAGCCTTGGGCTTGGGAGACTGGATTGCGGAACACAGAGCCTAGGGCTTGGGAGACGGGAATGCAGAACACAGAGCTTTGGTCTTGGGAGAAGTGAACACGGAACACAGAGCCTTGGTCTTGGGAGACAGGAACACGGAACACAGAGCCTTGGGCTTGAGAGACGGGAACACAGAACACAGAGCCTTGGTCTTTTGCAGAGGGGAACACGGAACACAGAGACTTGGTCTTGGGAGACGGGAACTCAGAACACAACACCTTGGTCTTGGGAGACAGGAATGCGGAACACAGAGCTTTGGACTTGGGAGACGGGAATGCGGAACACAGAGACTTGGTCTTGGGAGACAGGAACGCGGAACACAGAGCCTTGGGCTTGGGAGACTGGATTGCGGAACACAGAGCCTTGGGCTTGGGAGACGGGAATGCAGAACACAGACCTTTGGTCTTTGGAGAAGTGAACACGGAACACAGAGCCTTGGTCTTGGGAGACAGGAACACGGAACACAGAGCCTTGGTATTGGGAGACGGGAACACGGAATGCAGAGCCTTGTTCTTGGGAGACGGGAACGAGGAATACAGAGCCTTGGTCTTGGGAGACGGGACACAGAACACTGAGCCTTGGTCTTGGGAGACGGGAACAGGGAACACTGATCTTTGGTCTTGGGAGACGGCAACGCGGAACACTGAGCCTTGGTCTTCGGAGACAGGAAGGCGGAACACAGAGCCTTGGGCTTGGGACGCGGGAACACGGAACACAGAGCCTTGGTCTTGGGAGACGGGAACGCAGAACACAGAACCTTGTTCTTGGGAGACCGGAACAGGGAACACAGAGCCTTGGTCTTGGGAGACGGGAACACGGAATACAGAGCCTTGGGCTTGGGAGACGGGAACACGGAACACAGAGCCTTGGTCTTGGGAGACGGGAACGCAGAACACAAAGCCTTGGTTTTGGGCGATAGGAACGCGGAACACAGAGCTTTGGGCTTGTGAGACGGGAACGCAGAACACAGAGCCTTTGTCTTGGGAGACGGGAACACAGATCACAGAGCCTTGCTCTTGGGAGACGGGAACACAGAACACAGAGCCTTGGTCTTGGGAGACGGGAACACGGATCACAGAGCCTTGGTCTTGGGAGAAGGGAACACAGGTCACAGAGCCTTGGTCTTGGGAGACAGGAACACGGAACACAGAGCCTTGGTCTTGGGAGACAGGAACACGGAACTCAGAGCCTTGGTCTTGGGAGACAGGATCGTGGAAAACAGAGCCTTGGTCTTGGGAGACGGGAACACACGTCACAGAGCCTAGGTCTTGGGAGACAGGAACACGGAACACAGAGCCTTGGCCTTGGGAGACGGGAACTCAGAACACAGAGCTTTGGTCTTGGGAGAAGGGATCACAGAACACAACGCCTTGGTCTTCTGAGTCAGGACCGCGGAACACAGAGCCTTGGCCTTGAAAGACGGGAACACAGAACACAGAGCCTTGGCCTTGGGAGACGGGAACTCAGAACACAGAGCCTTGGGCTTGGGAGACGGAAACACGGAACACAGAGCTTTGGTCTTGAGAGACGGGAACATGGAACACAGAGCCTTGGTCTTTGGAGACGGGAACACGGAACACAAAGCCTTTGTCTTGGGAGAAGGGAACGCATAACACAAAGCCTTGGTTTTGGGACTCGTGAACACGGAACACAGAGCCTTGGTCTTGGGAGACAGGATCACGGAACACAAAGCCTTGATCTTGGGAGACAGCAACGCGGAACACAGAGCCTTGGGCTTGGGAGACGGGAACGCAGAACATAGACCTTTGGTCTTGGGAGAAGTGAACACGGAACACAGAGCCTTGGTCTTGGAAGACAGGAACACGGAACACAGAGCCTTGGTCTTGGTAGACGGGAACACGGAACGCAGAGCCTTGTTCTTGGGAGACGGGAACGCGGAATACAGAGCCTTGGTCTTGGGAGACGGGAACGCAGAACACAACGCCTTGGTCTTGGGAGGCAGGAACGCGGAATACAGAGCCTTGGTCTTGGGAGACGGGAACACAGTTCACAGAACCTTGTTCTTGGGAGACGGGAACGCGGAATACAGAGCCTTGGTCTTGGGAGACAGGAACACAGAACACAGAGCCTTGGTGTTGGGAGACAGGAACGCGGAACACAGTGCCTAGGGGTTGGGAGACTGGAACACGGAATACGGAGCCTTTTTCTTGGGAGACCGGAACGCAGAACACAGAGCCTTGGTCTTGGGAGACGGGAACACAGAACACAGAACCTTGGTCTTTGGAGACGGGAACACGGAACACAAAGCCTTGTTCTTGGGAGACAGGAAAGCGGAACACAGAACCTTGGGCTTTGGAGACGGGAACACAGAACACAGAGCCTTGGTCTTGGGAGACGGGAACACGGATCACAAAGCCTTGGTCATGGGAGACAGGAACACAGAACACAGAGCCTTGGTGTTGGGAGACAGGAACGCGGAACACAGTGCCTAGGGGTTGGGAGACTGGAACACGGAATACGTAGCCTTGTTCTTGGGAGACCGGAACGCAGAACACAGAGCCTTGGTCTTGGGAGACGGGAACACAGAACACAGAACCTTGGTCTTGGGAGACGGGAACGCAGAACACAGAGCCTTGGTCTTGGGAGATAGGAACGCGGAACACAGAGCCTTGGTCTTGGGAGACGGGAACACAGTTCACAGAGCCTTGGTCTTGGGAGACGGGAACACGGATCACAGAGCCTTGGTCTTGGGAGACGGGAACACAGGTCACAGAGCCTTGGTCTTGGGAGACAGGAACACGGAACACAGAGCCTTGGTCTTGGGAGACAGGAACACGGAACTCAGAGCCTTGGTCTTGGGAGACAGGATCGCGGAACACAGAGCCTTGCTCTTGGGAGACGGGAACACACGTCACAGAGCCTTGGTCTTGGGAGACGGGAACACGGAACACAGAGCCTTGGTCTTGGGAGACGGGAGCACAGGTCACAGAGCCTAGGTCTTGGGAGACAGGAACACGGAACACAGAGCCTTGGCCTTGAAAGACGGGAACACAGAACACAGAGCCTTGGCCTTGGGAGACGGGAACTCAGAACACAGAGCCTTGGGCTTGGGAGACGGAAACACGGAACACAGAGCTTTGGTCTTGAGAGACGGGAACATGGAACACAGAGCCTTGGTCTTTGGAGACGGGAACACGGAACACAAAGCCTTTGTCTTGGGAGAAGGGAACGCATAACACAAAGCCTTGGTTTTGGTACTCGTGAACACGGAACACAGAGCCTTGGTCTTGGGAGACAGGATCACGGAATACAAAGCCTTGATCTTGGGAGACAGCAACGCAGAACACAGAGCCTTGGGCTTGGGAGACGGGAACGCAGAACACAGAGCTTTGGGCTTGGGAGAAGTGAACACGGAACACAGAGCCTTGGTCTTGGGAGACAGGAACACGGAACACAGAGCCTTGGTCTTGGTAGACGGAAACACGGAACGCAGAGCCTTGTTCTTGGGAGACGGGAACGCGGAATACAGAGCCTTGGTCTTGGGAGACGGGAACGCAGAACACAACGCCTTGGTCTTGGGAGGCAGGAACGCGGAATACAGAGCCTTGGCCTTGGGAGACGGGAACTCAGAACACAGAGCCTTTGTCTTGGCAGTCAGGAACGCGGAACACAGAGCCTTGGGCTTGGGAGACTGGATTGCGGAACACAGAGCCTAGGGCTTGGGAGACGGGAATGCAGAACACAGAGCTTTGGTCTTGGGAGAAGTGAACACGGAACACAGAGCCTTGGTCTTGGGAGACAGGAACACGGAACACAGAGCCTTGGGCTTGAGAGACGGGAACACAGAACACAGAGCCTTGGTCTTTTGCAGAGGGGAACACGGAACACAGAGACTTGGTCTTGGGAGACGGGAACTCAGAACACAACACCTTGGTCTTGGGAGACAGGAATGCGGAACACAGAGCTTTGGACTTGGGAGACGGGAATGCGGAACACAGAGACTTGGTCTTGGGAGACAGGAACGCAGAACACAGAGCCTTGGGCTTGGGAGACTGGATTGCGGAACACAGAGCCTTGGGCTTGGGAGACGGGAATGCAGAACACAGACCTTTGGTCTTTGGAGAAGTGAACACGGAACACAGAGCCTTGGTCTTGGGAGACAGGAACACGGAACACAGAGCCTTGGTATTGGGAGACGGGAACACGGAATGCAGAGCCTTGTTCTTGGGAGACGGGAACGAGGAATACAGAGCCTTGGTCTTGGGAGACGGGACACAGAACACTGAGCCTTGGTCTTGGGAGACGGGAACAGGGAACACTGATCTTTGGTCTTGGGAGACGGCAACGCGGAACACTGAGCCTTGGTCTTCGGAGACAGGAAGGCGGAACACAGAGCCTTGGGCTTGGGACGCGGGAACACGGAACACAGAGCCTTGGTCTTGGGAGACGGGAACGCAGAACACAGAACCTTGTTCTTGGGAGACCGGAACAGGGAACACAGAGCCTTGGTCTTGGGAGACGGGAACACGGAATACAGAGCCTTGGGCTTGGGAGACGGGAACACGGAACACAGAGCCTTGGTCTTGGGAGACGGGAACGCAGAACACAAAGCCTTGGTTTTGGGCGATAGGAACGCGGAACACAGAGCTTTGGGCTTGTGAGACGGGAACGCAGAACACAGAGCCTTTGTCTTGGGAGACGGGAACACAGATCACAGAGCCTTGCTCTTGGGAGACGGGAACACAGAACACAGAGCCTTGGTCTTGGGAGACGGGAACACGGATCACAGAGCCTTGGTCTTGGGAGAAGGGAACACAGGTCACAGAGCCTTGGTCTTGGGAGACAGGAACACGGAACACAGAGCCTTGGTCTTGGGAGACAGGAACACGGAACTCAGAGCCTTGGTCTTGGGAGACAGGATCGTGGAAAACAGAGCCTTGGTCTTGGGAGACGGGAACACACGTCACAGAGCCTAGGTCTTGGGAGACAGGAACACGGAACACAGAGCCTTGGCCTTGGGAGACGGGAACTCAGAACACAGAGCTTTGGTCTTGGGAGAAGGGATCACAGAACACAACGCCTTGGTCTTCTGAGTCAGGACCGCGGAACACAGAGCCTTGGCCTTGAAAGACGGGAACACAGAACACAGAGCCTTGGCCTTGGGAGACGGGAACTCAGAACACAGAGCCTTGGGCTTGGGAGACGGAAACACGGAACACAGAGCTTTGGTCTTGAGAGACGGGAACATGGAACACAGAGCCTTGGTCTTTGGAGACGGGAACACGGAACACAAAGCCTTTGTCTTGGGAGAAGGGAACGCATAACACAAAGCCTTGGTTTTGGGACTCGTGAACACGGAACACAGAGCCTTGGTCTTGGGAGACAGGATCACGGAACACAAAGCCTTGATCTTGGGAGACAGCAACGCGGAACACAGAGCCTTGGGCTTGGGAGACGGGAACGCAGAACATAGACCTTTGGTCTTGGGAGAAGTGAACACGGAACACAGAGCCTTGGTCTTGGAAGACAGGAACACGGAACACAGAGCCTTGGTCTTGGTAGACGGGAACACGGAACGCAGAGCCTTGTTCTTGGGAGACGGGAACGCGGAATACAGAGCCTTGGTCTTGGGAGACGGGAACGCAGAACACAACGCCTTGGTCTTGGGAGGCAGGAACGCGGAATACAGAGCCTTGGTCTTGGGAGACGGGAACACAGTTCACAGAACCTTGTTCTTGGGAGACGGGAACGCGGAATACAGAGCCTTGGTCTTGGGAGACAGGAACACAGAACACAGAGCCTTGGTGTTGGGAGACAGGAACGCGGAACACAGTGCCTAGGGGTTGGGAGACTGGAACACGGAATACGGAGCCTTTTTCTTGGGAGACCGGAACGCAGAACACAGAGCCTTGGTCTTGGGAGACGGGAACACAGAACACAGAACCTTGGTCTTTGGAGACGGGAACACGGAACACAAAGCCTTGTTCTTGGGAGACAGGAAAGCGGAACACAGAACCTTGGGCTTTGGAGACGGGAACACAGAACACAGAGCCTTGGTCTTGGGAGACGGGAACACGGATCACAAAGCCTTGGTCATGGGAGACAGGAACACAGAACACAGAGCCTTGGTGTTGGGAGACAGGAACGCGGAACACAGTGCCTAGGGGTTGGGAGACTGGAACACGGAATACGTAGCCTTGTTCTTGGGAGACCGGAACGCAGAACACAGAGCCTTGGTCTTGGGAGACGGGAACACAGAACACAGAACCTTGGTCTTGGGAGACGGGAACGCAGAACACAGAGCCTTGGTCTTGGGAGATAGGAACGCGGAACACAGAGCCTTGGTCTTGGGAGACGGGAACACAGTTCACAGAGCCTTGGTCTTGGGAGACGGGAACACGGATCACAGAGCCTTGGTCTTGGGAGACGGGAACACAGGTCACAGAGCCTTGGTCTTGGGAGACAGGAACACGGAACACAGAGCCTTGGTCTTGGGAGACAGGAACACGGAACTCAGAGCCTTGGTCTTGGGAGACAGGATCGCGGAACACAGAGCCTTGCTCTTGGGAGACGGGAACACACGTCACAGAGCCTTGGTCTTGGGAGACGGGAACACGGAACACAGAGCCTTGGTCTTGGGAGACGGGAGCACAGGTCACAGAGCCTAGGTCTTGGGAGACAGGAACACGGAACACAGAGCCTTGGCCTTGAAAGACGGGAACACAGAACACAGAGCCTTGGCCTTGGGAGACGGGAACTCAGAACACAGAGCCTTGGGCTGGGGAGACGGAAACACGGAACACAGAGCTTTGGTCTTGAGAGACGGGAACATGGAACACAGAGCCTTGGTCTTTGGAGACGGGAACACGGAACACAAAGCCTTTGTCTTGGGAGAAGGGAACGCATAACACAAAGCCTTGGTTTTGGTACTCGTGAACACGGAACACAGAGCCTTGGTCTTGGGAGACAGGATCACGGAATACAAAGCCTTGATCTTGGGAGACAGCAACGCAGAACACAGAGCCTTGGGCTTGGGAGACGGGAACGCAGAACACAGAGCTTTGGGCTTGGGAGAAGTGAACACGGAACACAGAGCCTTGGTCTTGGGAGACAGGAACACGGAACACAGAGCCTTGGTCTTGGTAGACGGAAACACGGAACGCAGAGCCTTGTTCTTGGGAGACGGGAACGCGGAATACAGAGCCTTGGTCTTGGGAGACGGGAACGCAGAACACAACGCCTTGGTCTTGGGAGGCAGGAACGCGGAATACAGAGCCTTGGCCTTGGGAGACGGGAACTCAGAACACAGAGCCTTTGTCTTGGCAGTCAGGAACGCGGAACACAGAGCCTTGGGCTTGGGAGACTGGATTGCGGAACACAGAGCCTAGGGCTTGGGAGACGGGAATGCAGAACACAGAGCTTTGGTCTTGGGAGAAGTGAACACGGAACACAGAGCCTTGGTCTTGGGAGACAGGAACACGGAACACAGAGCCTTGGGCTTGAGAGACGGGAACACAGAACACAGAGCCTTGGTCTTTTGCAGAGGGGAACACGGAACACAGAGACTTGGTCTTGGGAGACGGGAACTCAGAACACAACACCTTGGTCTTGGGAGACAGGAATGCGGAACACAGAGCTTTGGACTTGGGAGACGGGAATGCGGAACACAGAGACTTGGTCTTGGGAGACAGGAACGCGGAACACAGAGCCTTGGGCTTGGGAGACTGGATTGCGGAACACAGAGCCTTGGGCTTGGGAGACGGGAATGCAGAACACAGACCTTTGGTCTTTGGAGAAGTGAACACGGAACACAGAGCCTTGGTCTTGGGAGACAGGAACACGGAACACAGAGCCTTGGTATTGGGAGACGGGAACACGGAATGCAGAGCCTTGTTCTTGGGAGACGGGAACGAGGAATACAGAGCCTTGGTCTTGGGAGACGGGACACAGAACACTGAGCCTTGGTCTTGGGAGACGGGAACAGGGAACACTGATCTTTGGTCTTGGGAGACGGCAACGCGGAACACTGAGCCTTGGTCTTCGGAGACAGGAAGGCGGAACACAGAGCCTTGGGCTTGGGACGCGGGAACACGGAACACAGAGCCTTGGTCTTGGGAGACGGGAACGCAGAACACAGAACCTTGTTCTTGGGAGACCGGAACAGGGAACACAGAGCCTTGGTCTTGGGAGACGGGAACACGGAATACAGAGCCTTGGGCTTGGGAGACGGGAACACGGAACACAGAGCCTTGGTCTTGGGAGACGGGAACGCAGAACACAAAGCCTTGGTTTTGGGCGATAGGAACGCGGAACACAGAGCTTTGGGCTTGTGAGACGGGAACGCAGAACACAGAGCCTTTGTCTTGGGAGACGGGAACACAGATCACAGAGCCTTGCTCTTGGGAGACGGGAACACAGAACACAGAGCCTTGGTCTTGGGAGACGGGAACACGGATCACAGAGCCTTGGTCTTGGGAGAAGGGAACACAGGTCACAGAGCCTTGGTCTTGGGAGACAGGAACACGGAACACAGAGCCTTGGTCTTGGGAGACAGGAACACGGAACTCAGAGCCTTGGTCTTGGGAGACAGGATCGTGGAAAACAGAGCCTTGGTCTTGGGAGACGGGAACACACGTCACAGAGCCTAGGTCTTGGGAGACAGGAACACGGAACACAGAGCCTTGGCCTTGGGAGACGGGAACTCAGAACACAGAGCTTTGGTCTTGGGAGAAGGGATCACAGAACACAACGCCTTGGTCTTCTGAGTCAGGACCGCGGAACACAGAGCCTTGGCCTTGAAAGACGGGAACACAGAACACAGAGCCTTGGCCTTGGGAGACGGGAACTCAGAACACAGAGCCTTGGGCTTGGGAGACGGAAACACGGAACACAGAGCTTTGGTCTTGAGAGACGGGAACATGGAACACAGAGCCTTGGTCTTTGGAGACGGGAACACGGAACACAAAGCCTTTGTCTTGGGAGAAGGGAACGCATAACACAAAGCCTTGGTTTTGGGACTCGTGAACACGGAACACAGAGCCTTGGTCTTGGGAGACAGGATCACGGAACACAAAGCCTTGATCTTGGGAGACAGCAACGCGGAACACAGAGCCTTGGGCTTGGGAGACGGGAACGCAGAACATAGACCTTTGGTCTTGGGAGAAGTGAACACGGAACACAGAGCCTTGGTCTTGGAAGACAGGAACACGGAACACAGAGCCTTGGTCTTGGTAGACGGGAACACGGAACGCAGAGCCTTGTTCTTGGGAGACGGGAACGCGGAATACAGAGCCTTGGTCTTGGGAGACGGGAACGCAGAACACAACGCCTTGGTCTTGGGAGGCAGGAACGCGGAATACAGAGCCTTGGTCTTGGGAGACGGGAACACAGTTCACAGAACCTTGTTCTTGGGAGACGGGAACGCGGAATACAGAGCCTTGGTCTTGGGAGACAGGAACACAGAACACAGAGCCTTGGTGTTGGGAGACAGGAACGCGGAACACAGTGCCTAGGGGTTGGGAGACTGGAACACGGAATACGGAGCCTTTTTCTTGGGAGACCGGAACGCAGAACACAGAGCCTTGGTCTTGGGAGACGGGAACACAGAACACAGAACCTTGGTCTTTGGAGACGGGAACACGGAACACAAAGCCTTGTTCTTGGGAGACAGGAAAGCGGAACACAGAACCTTGGGCTTTGGAGACGGGAACACAGAACACAGAGCCTTGGTCTTGGGAGACGGGAACACGGATCACAAAGCCTTGGTCATGGGAGACAGGAACACAGAACACAGAGCCTTGGTGTTGGGAGACAGGAACGCGGAACACAGTGCCTAGGGGTTGGGAGACTGGAACACGGAATACGTAGCCTTGTTCTTGGGAGACCGGAACGCAGAACACAGAGCCTTGGTCTTGGGAGACGGGAACACAGAACACAGAACCTTGGTCTTGGGAGACGGGAACGCAGAACACAGAGCCTTGGTCTTGGGAGATAGGAACGCGGAACACAGAGCCTTGGTCTTGGGAGACGGGAACACAGTTCACAGAGCCTTGGTCTTGGGAGACGGGAACACGGATCACAGAGCCTTGGTCTTGGGAGACGGGAACACAGGTCACAGAGCCTTGGTCTTGGGAGACAGGAACACGGAACACAGAGCCTTGGTCTTGGGAGACCGGAACACGGAACTCAGAGCCTTGGTCTTGGGAGACAGGATCGCGGAACACAGAGCCTTGCTCTTGGGAGACGGGAACACACGTCACAGAGCCTTGGTCTTGGGAGACGGGAGCACAGGTCACAGAGCCTAGGTCTTGGGAGACAGGAACACGGAACACAGAGCCTTGGCCTTGAAAGACGGGAACACGGAACACAGAGCCTTGGCCTTGGGAGACGGGAACTCGGAACACAGAGCCTTGGGCTTGGGAGACGGAAACACGGAACACAGAGCTTTGGTCTTGAGAGACGGGAACATGGAACACAGAGCCTTGGTCTTTGGAGACGGGAACACGGAACACAAAGCTTTTGTCTTGGGAGACGGGAACGCAGAACACAGACCTTTGGGCTTGGGAGAAGTGAACACGGAACACAGAGCCTTGGTCTTGGGAGACAGGAACACGGAACACAGAGCCTTGGTCTTGGTAGACGGGAACATGGAACGCAGAGCCTTGTTCTTGGGAGACGGGAACGCGGAATACAGAGCCTTGGTCTTGGGAGACGGGAACGCAGAACACAACGCCTTGGTCTTGGGAGGCAGGAACGCGGAATACAGAGCCTTGGTCTTGGGAGACGGGAACACAGTTCACAGAACCTTGTTCTTGGGAGACGGGAACGCGGAATACAGAGCTTTGGTCTTGGGAGACGGGAATGCGGAGCACAGCGACTTGGTCTTAGGAGACAGGAAGACGGAACACAGAGCCTTGGCGTTGGGAGACGGGAACTCAGAAAACTGAGCCTTGTTCTTGGGAGACGGGAACACGGAACACAGAGCCTTGGTCTTTGGAGACGGGAACACGGATCACAAAGCCTTGGTCATGGGAGAAGGGAACGCATAACACAAAGCCTTGGTCTTGGGAGACAGGAACGCGGAACACAGAGCCTTGGGCTTGGGAGACGGGAACGCAGAACACAAAGCCTTGGTCTTGGGAGACAGGAATGCGGAACAGAGCCTTGGGCTTGGGAGACTCGAACGCGGAACACAGAGCCTTGGGCTTGGGAGACGGGAACGCAGAACACAGAGCCTTGGTCTTGGGAAGCAGGAACGCGGAACAGAGAGCCTTGGGCTTGGGAGACGGGAACGCAGAACACAGAGCCTTGGTCTTGGGAGAGGGGAACACGGATCACAGAGCCTTGGTCATGGGAGACAGGAACACAGAACACAGAGCCTTGGTGTTGGGAGACAGGAACGCGGAACACAGTGCCTAGGGGTTGGGAGACTGGAACACGGAATACGGAGCCTTGTTCTTGGGAGACCGGAACGCAGAACACAGAGCCTTGGTCTTGGGAGACGGGAACACAGAACACAGAACCTTGGTCTTTGAAGATGGGAACACGGAACACAAAGCCTTGTTCTTGGGAGACAGGAAAGCGGAACACAGAACCTTGGGCTTTGGAGACGGGAACACGGAACACAGAGCCTTGGTCTTGGGAGACGGGAACACGGATCACAGAGCCTTGGTCATGGGAGACAGGAACACAGAACACAGAGCCTTGGTGTTGGGAGACAGGAACGCGGAACACAATGCCTAGGGGTTGGGAGACTGGAACACGGAATACGGAGCCTTGTTCTTGGGAGACCGGAACGCAGAACACAGAGCCTTGGTCTTGGGAGACGGGAACACGGAACACAGAACCTTGGTCTTGGGAGACGGGAACGCAGAACACAGAGCCTTGGTCTTGGGAGATAGGAACGCGGAACACAGAGCCTTGGTCTTGGGAGACGGGAACACGGATCACAGAGCCTTGGTCTTGGGAGAAGGGAACACAGGTCACAGAGCCTTGGTCTTGGGAGACAGGAACACGGAACACAGAGCCTTGGTCTTGGGAGACAGGAACACGGAACTCAGAGCCTTGGTCTTGGGAGACAGGATCGTGGAAAACAGAGCCTTGGTCTTGGGAGACGGGAACACACGTCACAGAGCCTAGGTCTTGGGAGACAGGAACACGGAACACAGAGCCTTGGCCTTGGGAGACGGGAACTCAGAACACAGAGCTTTGGTCTTGGGAGAAGGGATCACAGAACACAACGCCTTGGTCTTCTGAGTCAGGACCGCGGAACACAGAGCCTTGGCCTTGAAAGACGGGAACACAGAACACAGAGCCTTGGCCTTGGGAGACGGGAACTCAGAACACAGAGCCTTGGGCTTGGGAGACGGAAACACGGAACACAGAGCTTTGGTCTTGAGAGACGGGAACATGGAACACAGAGCCTTGGTCTTTGGAGACGGGAACACGGAACACAAAGCCTTTGTCTTGGGAGAAGGGAACGCATAACACAAAGCCTTGGTTTTGGGACTCGTGAACACGGAACACAGAGCCTTGGTCTTGGGAGACAGGATCACGGAACACAAAGCCTTGATCTTGGGAGACAGCAACGCGGAACACAGAGCCTTGGGCTTGGGAGACGGGAACGCAGAACACAGACCTTTGGTCTTGGGAGAAGTGAACACGGAACACAGAGCCTTGGTCTTGGAAGACAGGAACACGGAACACAGAGCCTTGGTCTTGGTAGACGGGAACACGGAACGCAGAGCCTTGTTCTTGGGAGACGGGAACGCGGAATACAGAGCCTTGGTCTTTGGAGACGGGAACACGGATCACAAAGCCTTGGTCATGGGAGAAGGGAACGCATAACACAAAGCCTTGGTCTTGGGAGACAGGAACGCAGAACACAAAGCCTTGGTCTTGGGAGACAGGAATGCGGAACAGAGCCTTGGGCTTGGGAGACTGGAACGCGGAACACAGAGCCTTGGGCTTGGGAGACGGGAACGCAGAACACAGAGCTTTGGTCTTGAGAGACGGGAACATGGAACACAGAGCCTTGGTCTTTGGAGACGGGAACACGGAACACAAAGCCTTTGTCTTGGGAGAAGGGAACGCATAACACAAAGCCTTGGTTTTGGTACTCGTGAACACGGAACACAGAGCCTTGGTCTTGGGAGACAGGATCACGGAATACAAAGCCTTGATCTTGGGAGACAGCAACGCAGAACACAGAGCCTTGGGCTTGGGAGACGGGAACGCAGAACACAGAGCTTTGGGCTTGGGAGAAGTGAACACGGAACACAGAGCCTTGGTCTTGGGAGACAGGAACACGGAACACAGAGCCTTGGTCTTGGTAGACGGGAACACGGAACGCAGAGCCTTGTTCTTGGGAGACGGGAACGCGGAATACAGAGCCTTGGTCTTGGGAGACGGGAACGCAGAACACAACGCCTTGGTCTTGGGAGGCAGGAACGCGGAATACAGAGCCTTGGCCTTGGGAGACGGGAACTCAGAACACAGAGCCTTTGTCTTGGCAGTCAGGAACGCGGAACACAGAGCCTTGGGCTTGGGAGACTGGATTGCGGAACACAGAGCCTAGGGCTTGGGAGACGGGAATGCAGAACACAGAGCTTTGGTCTTGGGAGAAGTGAACACGGAACACAGAGCCTTGGTCTTGGGAGACAGGAACACGGAACACAGAGCCTTGGGCTTGAGAGACGGGAACACAGAACACAGAGCCTTGGTCTTTTGCAGAGGGGAACACGGAACACAGAGACTTGGTCTTGGGAGACGGGAACTCAGAACACAACACCTTGGTCTTGGGAGACAGGAATGCGGAACACAGAGCTTTGGACTTGGGAGACGGGAATGCGGAACACAGAGACTTGGTCTTGGGAGACAGGAACGCGGAACACAGAGCCTTGGGCTTGGGAGACTGGATTGCGGAACACAGAGCCTTGGGCTTGGGAGACGGGAATGCAGAACACAGACCTTTGGTCTTTGGAGAAGTGAACACGGAACACAGAGCCTTGGTCTTGGGAGACAGGAACACGGAACACAGAGCCTTGGTATTGGGAGACGGGAACACGGAATGCAGAGCCTTGTTCTTGGGAGACGGGAACGAGGAATACAGAGCCTTGGTCTTGGGAGACGGGACACAGAACACTGAGCCTTGGTCTTGGGAGACGGGAACAGGGAACACTGATCTTTGGTCTTGGGAGACGGCAACGCGGAACACTGAGCCTTGGTCTTCGGAGACAGGAAGGCGGAACACAGAGCCTTGGGCTTGGGACGCGGGAACACGGAACACAGAGCCTTGGTCTTGGGAGACGGGAACGCAGAACACAGAACCTTGTTCTTGGGAGACCGGAACAGGGAACACAGAGCCTTGGTCTTGGGAGACGGGAACACGGAATACAGAGCCTTGGGCTTGGGAGACGGGAACACGGAACACAGAGCCTTGGTCTTGGGAGACGGGAACGCAGAACACAAAGCCTTGGTTTTGGGCGATAGGAACGCGGAACACAGAGCTTTGGGCTTGTGAGACGGGAACGCAGAACACAGAGCCTTTGTCTTGGGAGACGGGAACACAGATCACAGAGCCTTGCTCTTGGGAGACGGGAACACAGAACACAGAGCCTTGGTCTTGGGAGACGGGAACACGGATCACAGAGCCTTGGTCTTGGGAGAAGGGAACACAGGTCACAGAGCCTTGGTCTTGGGAGACAGGAACACGGAACACAGAGCCTTGGTCTTGGGAGACAGGAACACGGAACTCAGAGCCTTGGTCTTGGGAGGCAGGAACGCGGAATACAGAGCCTTGGTCTTGGGAGACGGGAACACAGTTCACAGAACCTTGTTCTTGGGAGACGGGAACGCGGAATACAGAGCTTTGGTCTTGGGAGACGGGAATGCGGAGCACAGCGACTTGGTCTTAGGAGACAGGAAGACGGAACACAGAGCCTTGGCGTTGGGAGACGGGAACTCAGAAAACTGAGCCTTGTTCTTGGGAGACGGGAACACGGAACACAGAGCCTTGGTCTTTGGAGACGGGAACACGGATCACAAAGCCTTGGTCATGGGAGAAGGGAACGCATAACACAAAGCCTTGGTCTTGGGAGACAGGAACGCGGAACACAGAGCCTTGGGCTTGGGAGACGGGAACGCAGAACACAAAGCCTTGGTCTTGGGAGACAGGAATGCGGAACAGAGCCTTGGGCTTGGGAGACTCGAACGCGGAACACAGAGCCTTGGGCTTGGGAGACGGGAACGCAGAACACAGAGCCTTGGTCTTGGGAAGCAGGAACGCGGAACAGAGAGCCTTGGGCTTGGGAGACGGGAACGCAGAACACAGAGCCTTGGTCTTGGGAGAGGGGAACACGGATCACAGAGCCTTGGTCATGGGAGACAGGAACACAGAACACAGAGCCTTGGTGTTGGGAGACAGGAACGCGGAACACAGTGCCTAGGGGTTGGGAGACTGGAACACGGAATACGGAGCCTTGTTCTTGGGAGACCGGAACGCAGAACACAGAGCCTTGGTCTTGGGAGACGGGAACACAGAACACAGAACCTTGGTCTTTGAAGATGGGAACACGGAACACAAAGCCTTGTTCTTGGGAGACAGGAAAGCGGAACACAGAACCTTGGGCTTTGGAGACGGGAACACGGAACACAGAGCCTTGGTCTTGGGAGACGGGAACACGGATCACAGAGCCTTGGTCATGGGAGACAGGAACACAGAACACAGAGCCTTGGTGTTGGGAGACAGGAACGCGGAACACAATGCCTAGGGGTTGGGAGACTGGAACACGGAATACGGAGCCTTGTTCTTGGGAGACCGGAACGCAGAACACAGAGCCTTGGTCTTGGGAGACGGGAACACGGAACACAGAACCTTGGTCTTGGGAGACGGGAACGCAGAACACAGAGCCTTGGTCTTGGGAGATAGGAACGCGGAACACAGAGCCTTGGTCTTGGGAGACGGGAACACGGATCACAGAGCCTTGGTCTTGGGAGAAGGGAACACAGGTCACAGAGCCTTGGTCTTGGGAGACAGGAACACGGAACACAGAGCCTTGGTCTTGGGAGACAGGAACACGGAACTCAGAGCCTTGGTCTTGGGAGACAGGATCGTGGAAAACAGAGCCTTGGTCTTGGGAGACGGGAACACACGTCACAGAGCCTAGGTCTTGGGAGACAGGAACACGGAACACAGAGCCTTGGCCTTGGGAGACGGGAACTCAGAACACAGAGCTTTGGTCTTGGGAGAAGGGATCACAGAACACAACGCCTTGGTCTTCTGAGTCAGGACCGCGGAACACAGAGCCTTGGCCTTGAAAGACGGGAACACAGAACACAGAGCCTTGGCCTTGGGAGACGGGAACTCAGAACACAGAGCCTTGGGCTTGGGAGACGGAAACACGGAACACAGAGCTTTGGTCTTGAGAGACGGGAACATGGAACACAGAGCCTTGGTCTTTGGAGACGGGAACACGGAACACAAAGCCTTTGTCTTGGGAGAAGGGAACGCATAACACAAAGCGTTGGTTTTGGGACTCGTGAACACGGAACACAGAGCCTTGGTCTTGGGAGACAGGATCACGGAACACAAAGCCTTGATCTTGGGAGACAGCAACGCGGAACACAGAGCCTTGGGCTTGGGAGACGGGAACGCAGAACACAGACCTTTGGTCTTGGGAGAAGTGAACACGGAACACAGAGCCTTGGTCTTGGAAGACAGGAACACGGAACACAGAGCCTTGGTCTTGGTAGACGGGAACACGGAACGCAGAGCCTTGTTCTTGGGAGACGGGAACGCGGAATACAGAGCCTTGGTCTTGGGAGACGGGAACGCAGAACACAACGCCTTGGTCTTGGGAGGCAGGAACGCGGAATACAGAGCCTTGGTCTTGGGAGACGGGAACACAGTTCACAGAACCTTGTTCTTGGGAGACAGGAACGCGGAATACAGAGCCTTGGTCTTGGGAGACGGGAATGCGGAACACAGCGACTTGGTCTTAGGCGACAGGAAGACGGAACACAGAGCCTTGGTCTTGGGAACAGGAACGCGGAACGCAGTGCCTTGGTCTTGGGAGACGGAAACACAGAACACTGAGCCTTGGTCTTGGGAGACGGGAACAGGGAACACTGAGCCTTGGTCTTGGGACACCGGATCAGGGAACACAGAGCCTTGGTCTTAGGAGACAAGAACACGGAACACAGAGCCTTGGTCTTGGGAGACAAGAACACGGAACACAGAGCCTTGGTCTTGGGAGACAGGAACACGGAACACAGAGCCTTGGTCTTGGGAGACAGGATCGCGGAACACAGAGCCTTGGTCTTGGGAGATGGGAACACAGGTCACAGAGCCTTGTTCTTGGGAGACGGGAACACGGAACACAGAGCCTTGGTCTTGGGAGACGGGAGCACAGGTCACAGAGCCATGGTCTTGGGAGACAGGAACACGGAACACAGAGCCTTGGCCTTGGGAGACGGGAACTCAGAACACAGAGCCTTGGTCTTGGGAGACGGGATCACAGAACACAACGCCTTGGTCTTGTGAGTCAGGACCGCGGAGCACAGAGCCTTGGCCTTGGGAGACGGGAACTCAGAACACAGAGCCTTGGTCTTGCGAGACGGGAACACAGAACACAGAGCCTTAGCCTTGGGAGACGGGAACTCAGAACACAGAGCCTTGGGCTTGGGAGACGGAAACACGGATCACAGAGCCTTGGTCTTGGGACACGGGAACGCAGAACACAGAGCCTTGGTCTTGGGAAGCAGGAACGCGGAACAGAGAGCCATGGGCTTGGGAGACGGGAACGCAGAACACAGAGCCTTGGTCTTGGGAGAGGGGAACACGGATCACAGAGCCTTGGTCATGGGAGACAGGAACACAGAACACAGAGCCTTGGTGTTGGGAGACAGGAACGCGGAACACAGTGCCTAGGGGTTGGGAGACTGGAACACGGAATACGGAGCCTTGTTCTTTGGAGACCGGAACGCAGAACACAGAGCCTTGGTCTTGGGAGACGGGAACACAGAACACAGAATCTTGGTCTTGGGAGACGGGAACGCAGAACACAGAGCCTTGGTCTTCGGAGATAGGAACGCGGAACACAGAGCCTTGGTCTTGGGAGACGGGAACACAGTTCACAGATCCTTGGTCTTGGGAGACGGGAACACGGATCACAGAGCCTTGGGCTTGGGAGACTGGATTGCAGAACACAGAATCTTGGTCTTGGGAGACGGGAACGCAGAACACAGAGCCTTGGTCTTCGGAGATAGGAACGCGGAACACAGAGCCTTGGTCTTGGGAGACGGGAACACAGTTCACAGATCCTTGGTCTTGGGAGACGGGAACACGGATCACAGAGCCTTGGGCTTGGGAGACTGGATTGCGGAACACAGAGCCTTGGGCTTGGGAGACTGGATTGCGGAACACAGAGCCTTGGGCTTGGGAGACGGGAATGCAGAACACAGACCTTTGGTCTTTGGAGAAGTGAACACGGAACACAGAGCCTTGGTCTTGGGAGACAGGAACACGGAACACAGAGCCTTGGTATTGGGAGACGGGAACACGGAATGCAGAGCCTTGTTCTTGGGAGACGGGAACGAGGAATACAGAGCCTTGGTCTTGGGAGACGGGACACAGAACACTGAGCCTTGGTCTTGGGAGACGGGAACAGGGAACACTGATCTTTGGTCTTGGGAGACGGCAACGCGGAACACTGAGCCTTGGTCTTCGGAGACAGGAAGGCGGAACACAGAGCCTTGGGCTTGGGACGCGGGAACACGGAACACAGAGCCTTGGTCTTGGGAGACGGGAACGCAGAACACAGAACCTTGTTCTTGGGAGACCGGAACAGGGAACACAGAGCCTTGGTCTTGGGAGACGGGAACACGGAATACAGAGCCTTGGGCTTGGGAGACGGGAACACGGAACACAGAGCCTTGGTCTTGGGAGACGGGAACGCAGAACACAAAGCCTTGGTTTTGGGCGATAGGAACGCGGAACACAGAGCTTTGGGCTTGTGAGACGGGAACGCAGAACACAGAGCCTTTGTCTTGGGAGACGGGAACACAGATCACAGAGCCTTGCTCTTGGGAGACGGGAACACAGAACACAGAGCCTTGGTCTTGGGAGACGGGAACACGGATCACAGAGCCTTGGTCTTGGGAGAAGGGAACACAGGTCACAGAGCCTTGGTCTTGGGAGACAGGAACACGGAACACAGAGCCTTGGTCTTGGGAGACAGGAACACGGAACTCAGAGCCTTGGTCTTGGGAGGCAGGAACGCGGAATACAGAGCCTTGGTCTTGGGAGACGGGAACACAGTTCACAGAACCTTGTTCTTGGGAGACGGGAACGCGGAATACAGAGCTTTGGTCTTGGGAGACGGGAATGCGGAGCACAGCGACTTGGTCTTAGGAGACAGGAAGACGGAACACAGAGCCTTGGCGTTGGGAGACGGGAACTCAGAAAACTGAGCCTTGTTCTTGGGAGACGGGAACACGGAACACAGAGCCTTGGTCTTTGGAGACGGGAACACGGATCACAAAGCCTTGGTCATGGGAGAAGGGAACGCATAACACAAAGCCTTGGTCTTGGGAGACAGGAACGCGGAACACAGAGCCTTGGGCTTGGGAGACGGGAACGCAGAACACAAAGCCTTGGTCTTGGGAGACAGGAATGCGGAACAGAGCCTTGGGCTTGGGAGACTCGAACGCGGAACACATAGCCTTGGGCTTGGGAGACGGGAACGCAGAACACAGAGCCTTGGTCTTGGGAAGCAGGAACGCGGAACAGAGAGCCTTGGGCTTGGGAGACGGGAACGCAGAACACAGAGCCTTGGTCTTGGGAGAGGGGAACACGGATCACAGAGCCTTGGTCATGGGAGACAGGAACACAGAACACAGAGCCTTGGTGTTGGGAGACAGGAACGCGGAACACAGTGCCTAGGGGTTGGGAGACTGGAACACGGAATACGGAGCCTTGTTCTTGGGAGACCGGAACGCAGAACACAGAGCCTTGGTCTTGGGAGACGGGAACACAGAACACAGAACCTTGGTCTTTGAAGATGGGAACACGGAACACAAAGCCTTGTTCTTGGGAGACAGGAAAGCGGAACACAGAACCTTGGGCTTTGGAGACGGGAACACGGAACACAGAGCCTTGGTCTTGGGAGACGGGAACACGGATCACAGAGCCTTGGTCATGGGAGACAGGAACACAGAACACAGAGCCTTGGTGTTGGGAGACAGGAACGCGGAACACAATGCCTAGGGGTTGGGAGACTGGAACACGGAATACGGAGCCTTGTTCTTGGGAGACCGGAACGCAGAACACAGAGCCTTGGTCTTGGGAGACGGGAACACGGAACACAGAACCTTGGTCTTGGGAGACGGGAACGCAGAACACAGAGCCTTGGTCTTGGGAGATAGGAACGCGGAACACAGAGCCTTGGTCTTGGGAGACGGGAACACGGATCACAGAGCCTTGGTCTTGGGAGAAGGGAACACAGGTCACAGAGCCTTGGTCTTGGGAGACAGGAACACGGAACACAGAGCCTTGGTCTTGGGAGACAGGAACACGGAACTCAGAGCCTTGGTCTTGGGAGACAGGATCGTGGAAAACAGAGCCTTGGTCTTGGGAGACGGGAACACACGTCACAGAGCCTAGGTCTTGGGAGACAGGAACACGGAACACAGAGCCTTGGCCTTGGGAGACGGGAACTCAGAACACAGAGCTTTGGTCTTGGGAGAAGGGATCACAGAACACAACGCCTTGGTCTTCTGAGTCAGGACCGCGGAACACAGAGCCTTGGCCTTGAAAGACGGGAACACAGAACACAGAGCCTTGGCCTTGGGAGACGGGAACTCAGAACACAGAGCCTTGGGCTTGGGAGACGGAAACACGGAACACAGAGCTTTGGTCTTGAGAGACGGGAACATGGAACACAGAGCCTTGGTCTTTGGAGACGGGAACACGGAACACAAAGCCTTTGTCTTGGGAGAAGGGAACGCATAACACAAAGCCTTGGTTTTGGGACTCGTGAACACGGAACACAGAGCCTTGGTCTTGGGAGACAGGATCACGGAACACAAAGCCTTGATCTTGGGAGACAGCAACGCGGAACACAGAGCCTTGGGCTTGGGAGACGGGAACGCAGAACACAGACCTTTGGTCTTGGGAGAAGTGAACACGGAACACAGAGCCTTGGTCTTGGAAGACAGGAACACGGAACACAGAGCCTTGGTCTTGGTAGACGGGAACACGGAACGCAGAGCCTTGTTCTTGGGAGACGGGAACGCGGAATACAGAGCCTTGGTCTTGGGAGACGGGAACGCAGAACACAACGCCTTGGTCTTGGGAGGCAGGAACGCGGAATACAGAGCCTTGGTCTTGGGAGACGGGAACACAGTTCACAGAACCTTGTTCTTGGGAGACAGGAACGCGGAATACAGAGCCTTGGTCTTGGGAGACGGGAATGCGGAACACAGCGACTTGGTCTTAGGCGACAGGAAGACGGAACACAGAGCCTTGGTCTTGGGAACAGGAACGCGGAACGCAGTGCCTTGGTCTTGGGAGACGGAAACACAGAACACTGAGCCTTGGTCTTGGGAGACGGGAACAGGGAACACTGAGCCTTGGTCTTGGGACACCGGATCAGGGAACACAGAGCCTTGGTCTTAGGAGACAAGAACACGGAACACAGAGCCTTGGTCTTGGGAGACAAGAACACGGAACACAGAGCCTTGGTCTTGGGAGACAGGAACACGGAACACAGAGCCTTGGTCTTGGGAGACAGGATCGCGGAACACAGAGCCTTGGTCTTGGGAGATGGGAACACAGGTCACAGAGCCTTGTTCTTGGGAGACGGGAACACGGAACACAGAGCCTTGGTCTTGGGAGACGGGAGCACAGGTCACAGAGCCATGGTCTTGGGAGACAGGAACACGGAACACAGAGCCTTGGCCTTGGGAGACGGGAACTCAGAACACAGAGCCTTGGTCTTGGGAGACGGGATCACAGAACACAACGCCTTGGTCTTGTGAGTCAGGACCGCGGAGCACAGAGCCTTGGCCTTGGGAGACGGGAACTCAGAACACAGAGCCTTGGTCTTGCGAGACGGGAACACAGAACACAGAGCCTTAGCCTTGGGAGACGGGAACTCAGAACACAGAGCCTTGGGCTTGGGAGACGGAAACACGGATCACAGAGCCTTGGTCTTGGGACACGGGAACGCAGAACACAGAGCCTTGGTCTTGGGAAGCAGGAACGCGGAACAGAGAGCCATGGGCTTGGGAGACGGGAACGCAGAACACAGAGCCTTGGTCTTGGGAGAGGGGAACACGGATCACAGAGCCTTGGTCATGGGAGACAGGAACACAGAACACAGAGCCTTGGTGTTGGGAGACAGGAACGCGGAACACAGTGCCTAGGGGTTGGGAGACTGGAACACGGAATACGGAGCCTTGTTCTTTGGAGACCGGAACGCAGAACACAGAGCCTTGGTCTTGGGAGACGGGAACACAGAACACAGAATCTTGGTCTTGGGAGACGGGAACGCAGAACACAGAGCCTTGGTCTTCGGAGATAGGAACGCGGAACACAGAGCCTTGGTCTTGGGAGACGGGAACACAGTTCACAGATCCTTGGTCTTGGGAGACGGGAACACGGATCACAGAGCCTTGGTCTTGGGAGACGGGAACACAGGTCACAGAGCCTTGGTCTTGGGAGACAGGAACACGGAACACAGAGCCTTGGTCTTGGGAGACAGGAACACGGAACTCAGAGCCTTGGTCTTGGGAGACAGGATCGCGGAACACAGAGCCTTGGTCTTGGGAGACGGGAACACACGTCACAGAGCCTTGGTCTTGGGAGACGGGAACACGGAACACAGAGCCTTGGTCTTGGGAGACGGGAGCACAGGTCACAGAGCCTAGGTCTTGGGAGACAGGAACACGGAACACAGAGCCTTGGCCTTGAAAGACGGGAACACAGAACACAGAGCCTTGGCCTTGGGAGACGGGAACTCAGAACACAGAGCCATGGTCTTGGGAGACAGGAACACGGAACACAGAGCCTTGGCCTTGGGAGACGGGAACTCAGAACACAGAGCCTTGGTCTTGGGAGACGGGATCACAGAACACAACGCCTTGGTCTTGTGAGTCAGGACCGCGGAGCACAGAGCCTTGGCCTTGGGAGACGGGAACTCAGAACACAGAGCCTTGGTCTTGCGAGACGGGAACACAGAACACAGAGCCTTGGTCTTGCGAGACGGGAACACAGAACACAGAGCCTTGGGCTTGGGAGACGGGAACTCAGAACACAGAGCCTTGGGCTTGGGAGACGGAAACACGGAACACAGAGCTTTGGTCTTGAGAGACGGGAACATGGAACACAGAGCCTTGGTCTTTGGAGACGGGAACGCATAACACAAAGCCTTGGTCTTGGGAGACAGGAACGCGGAACACAGAGCCTTGGGCTTGGGAGACGGGAACGCAGAACACAAAGCCTTGGTCTTGGGAGACAGGAATGCGGAACAGAGCCTTGGGCTTGGGAGACTCGAACGCGGAACACAGAGCCTTGGGCTTGGGAGACGGGAACGCAGAACACAGAGCCTTGGTCTTGGGAAGCAGGAACGCGGAACAGAGAGCCTTGGGCTTGGGAGACGGGAACGCAGAACACAGAGCCTTGGTCTTGGGAGAGGGGAACACGGATCACAGAGCCTTGGTCATGGGAGACAGGAACACAGAACACAGAGCCTTGGTGTTGGGAGACAGGAACGCGGAACACAGTGCCTAGGTGTTGGGAGACTGGAACACGGAATACGGAGCCTTGTTCTTGGGAGACCGGAACGCAGAACACAGAGCCTTGGTCTTGGGAGACGGGAACACAGAACACAGAACCTTGGTCTTTGAAGATGGGAACACGGAACACAAAGCCTTGTTCTTGGGAGACAGGAAAGCGGAACACAGAACCTTGGGCTTTGGAGACGGGAACACGGAACACAGAGCCTTGGTCTTGGGAGACGGGAACACGGATCACAGAGCCTTGGTCATGGGAGACAGGAACACAGAACACAGAGCCTTGGTGTTGGGAGACAGGAACGCGGAACACAATGCCTAGGGGTTGGGAGACTGGAACACGGAATACGGAGCCTTGTTCTTGGGAGACCGGAACGCAGAACACAGAGCCTTGTTCTTGGGACACGGGAACGCAGAACACAGAGCCTTGGTCTTGGGAAGCAGGAACGCGGAACAGAGAGCCATGGGCTTGGGAGACGGGAACGCAGAACACAGAGCCTTGGTCTTGGGAGAGGGGAACACGGATCACAGAGCCTTGGTCATGGGAGACAGGAACACAGAACACAGAGCCTTGGTGTTGGGAGACAGGAACGCGGAACACAGTGCCTAGGGGTTGGGAGACTGGAACACGGAATACGGAGCCTTGTTCTTTGGAGACCGGAACGCAGAACACAGAGCCTTGGTCTTGGGAGACGGGAACACAGAACACAGAATCTTGGTCTTGGGAGACGGGAACGCAGAACACAGAGCCTTGGTCTTCGGAGATAGGAACGCGGAACACAGAGCCTTGGTCTTGGGAGACGGGAACACAGTTCACAGATCCTTGGTCTTGGGAGACGGGAACACGGATCACAGAGCCTTGGTCTTGGGAGACGGGAACACAGGTCACAGAGCCTTGGTCTTGGGAGACAGGAACACGGAACACAGAGCCTTGGTCTTGGGAGACAGGAACACGGAACTCAGAGCCTTGGTCTTGGGAGACAGGATCGCGGAACACAGAGCCTTGGTCTTGGGAGACGGGAACACACGTCACAGAGCCTTGGTCTTGGGAGACGGGAACACGGAACACAGAGCCTTGGTCTTGGGAGACGGGAGCACAGGTCACAGAGCCTAGGTCTTGGGAGACAGGAACACGGAACACAGAGCCTTGGCCTTGAAAGACGGGAACACAGAACACAGAGCCTTGGCCTTGGGAGACGGGTACTCAGAACACAGAGCCATGGTCTTGGGAGACAGGAACACGGAACACAGAGCCTTGGCCTTGGGAGACGGGAACTCAGAACACAGAGCCTTGGTCTTGGGAGACGGGATCACAGAACACAACGCCTTGGTCTTGTGAGTCAGGACCGCGGAGCACAGAGCCTTGGCCTTGGGAGACGGGAACTCAGAACACAGAGCCTTGGTCTTGCGAGACGGGAACACAGAACACAGAGCCTTGGTCTTGCGAGACGGGAACACAGAACACAGAGCCTTGGGCTTGGGAGACGGGAACTCAGAACACAGAGCCTTGGGCTTGGGAGACGGAAACACGGAACACAGAGCTTTGGTCTTGAGAGACGGGAACATGGAACACAGAGCCTTGGTCTTTGGAGACGGGAACGCATAACACAAAGCCTTGGTCTTGGGAGACAGGAACGCGGAACACAGAGCCTTGGGCTTGGGAGACGGGAACGCAGAACACAAAGCCTTGGTCTTGGGAGACAGGAATGCGGAACAGAGCCTTGGGCTTGGGAGACTCGAACGCGGAACACAGAGCCTTGGGCTTGGGAGACGGGAACGCAGAACACAGAGCCTTGGTCTTGGGAAGCAGGAACGCGGAACAGAGAGCCTTGGGCTTGGGAGACGGGAACGCAGAACACAGAGCCTTGGTCTTGGGAGAGGGGAACACGGATCACAGAGCCTTGGTCATGGGAGACAGGAACACAGAACACAGAGCCTTGGTGTTGGGAGACAGGAACGCGGAACACAGTGCCTAGGTGTTGGGAGACTGGAACACGGAATACGGAGCCTTGTTCTTGGGAGACCGGAACGCAGAACACAGAGCCTTGGTCTTGGGAGACGGGAACACAGAACACAGAACCTTGGTCTTTGAAGATGGGAACACGGAACACAAAGCCTTGTTCTTGGGAGACAGGAAAGCGGAACACAGAACCTTGGGCTTTGGAGACGGGAACACGGAACACAGAGCCTTGGTCTTGGGAGACGGGAACACGGATCACAGAGCCTTGGTCATGGGAGACAGGAACACAGAACACAGAGCCTTGGTGTTGGGAGACAGGAACGCGGAACACAATGCCTAGGGGTTGGGAGACTGGAACACGGAATACGGAGCCTTGTTCTTGGGAGACCGGAACGCAGAACACAGAGCCTTGGTCTTGGGAGACGGGAACACGGAACACAGAACCTTGGTCTTGGGAGACGGGAACGCAGAACACAGAGCCTTGGTCTTGGGAGATAGGAACGCGGAACACAGAGCCTTGGTCTTGGGAGACGGGAACACGGATCACAGAGCCTTGGTCTTGGGAGAAGGGAACACAGGTCACAGAGCCTTGGTCTTGGGAGACAGGAACACGGAACACAGAGCCTTGGTCTTGGGAGACAGGAACACGGAACTCAGAGCCTTGGTCTTGGGAGACAGGATCGTGGAAAACAGAGCCTTGGTCTTGGGAGACGGGAACACACGTCACAGAGCCTAGGTCTTGGGAGACAGGAACACGGAACACAGAGCCTTGGCCTTGGGAGACGGGAACTCAGAACACAGAGCTTTGGTCTTGGGAGAAGGGATCACAGAACACAACGCCTTGGTCTTCTGAGTCAGGACCGCGGAACACAGAGCCTTGGCCTTGAAAGACGGGAACACAGAACACAGAGCCTTGGCCTTGGGAGACGGGAACTCAGAACACAGAGCCTTGGGCTTGGGAGACGGAAACACGGAACACAGAGCTTTGGTCTTGAGAGACGGGAACATGGAACACAGAGCCTTGGTCTTTGGAGACGGGAACACGGAACACAAAGCCTTTGTCTTGGGAGAAGGGAACGCATAACACAAAGCCTTGGTTTTGGGACTCGTGAACACGGAACACAGAGCCTTGGTCTTGGGAGACAGGATCACGGAACACAAAGCCTTGATCTTGGGAGACAGCAACGCGGAACACAGAGCCTTGGGCTTGGGAGACGGGAACGCAGAACACAGACCTTTGGTCTTGGGAGAAGTGAACACGGAACACAGAGCCTTGGTCTTGGAAGACAGGAACACGGAACACAGAGCCTTGGTCTTGGTAGACGGGAACACGGAACGCAGAGCCTTGTTCTTGGGAGACGGGAACGCGGAATACAGAGCCTTGGTCTTGGGAGACGGGAACGCAGAACACAACGCCTTGGTCTTGGGAGGCAGGAACGCGGAATACAGAGCCTTGGTCTTGGGAGACGGGAACACAGTTCACAGAACCTTGTTCTTGGGAGACAGGAACGCGGAATACAGAGCCTTGGTCTTGGGAGACGGGAATGCGGAACACAGCGACTTGGTCTTAGGCGACAGGAAGACGGAACACAGAGCCTTGGTCTTGGGAACAGGAACGCGGAACGCAGTGCCTTGGTCTTGGGAGACGGAAACACAGAACACTGAGCCTTGGTCTTGGGAGACGGGAACAGGGAACACTGAGCCTTGGTCTTGGGACACCGGATCAGGGAACACAGAGCCTTGGTCTTAGGAGACAAGAACACGGAACACAGAGCCTTGGTCTTGGGAGACAAGAACACGGAACACAGAGCCTTGGTCTTGGGAGACAGGAACACGGAACACAGAGCCTTGGTCTTGGGAGACAGGATCGCGGAACACAGAGCCTTGGTCTTGGGAGATGGGAACACAGGTCACAGAGCCTTGTTCTTGGGAGACGGGAACACGGAACACAGAGCCTTGGTCTTGGGAGACGGGAGCACAGGTCACAGAGCCATGGTCTTGGGAGACAGGAACACGGAACACAGAGCCTTGGCCTTGGGAGACGGGAACTCAGAACACAGAGCCTTGGTCTTGGGAGACGGGATCACAGAACACAACGCCTTGGTCTTGTGAGTCAGGACCGCGGAGCACAGAGCCTTGGCCTTGGGAGACGGGAACTCAGAACACAGAGCCTTGGTCTTGCGAGACGGGAACACCGAACACAGAGCCTTAGCCTTGGGAGACGGGAACTCAGAACACAGAGCCTTGGGCTTGGGAGACGGAAACACGGATCACAGAGCCTTGGTCTTGGGACACGGGAACGCAGAACACAGAGCCTTGGTCTTGGGAAGCAGGAACGCGGAACAGAGAGCCATGGGCTTGGGAGACGGGAACGCAGAACACAGAGCCTTGGTCTTGGGAGAGGGGAACACGGATCACAGAGCCTTGGTCATGGGAGACAGGAACACAGAACACAGAGCCTTGGTGTTGGGAGACAGGAACGCGGAACACAGTGCCTAGGGGTTGGGAGACTGGAACACGGAATACGGAGCCTTGTTCTTTGGAGACCGGAACGCAGAACACAGAGCCTTGGTCTTGGGAGACGGGAACACAGAACACAGAATCTTGGTCTTGGGAGACGGGAACGCAGAACACAGAGCCTTGGTCTTCGGAGATAGGAACGCGGAACACAGAGCCTTGGTCTTGGGAGACGGGAACACAGTTCACAGATCCTTGGTCTTGGGAGACGGGAACACGGATCACAGAGCCTTGGTCTTGGGAGACGGGAACACAGGTCACAGAGCCTTGGTCTTGGGAGACAGGAACACGGAACACAGAGCCTTGGTCTTGGGAGACAGGAACACGGAACTCAGAGCCTTGGTCTTGGGAGACAGGATCGCGGAACACAGAGCCTTGGTCTTGGGAGACGGGAACACACGTCACAGAGCCTTGGTCTTGGGAGACGGGAACACGGAACACAGAGCCTTGGTCTTGGGAGACGGGAGCACAGGTCACAGAGCCTAGGTCTTGGGAGACAGGAACACGGAACACAGAGCCTTGGCCTTGAAAGACGGGAACACAGAACACAGAGCCTTGGCCTTGGGAGACGGGAACTCAGAACACAGAGCCATGGTCTTGGGAGACAGGAACACGGAACACAGAGCCTTGGCCTTGGGAGACGGGAACTCAGAACACAGAGCCTTGGTCTTGGGAGACGGGATCACAGAACACAACGCCTTGGTCTTGTGAGTCAGGACCGCGGAGCACAGAGCCTTGGCCTTGGGAGACGGGAACTCAGAACACAGAGCCTTGGTCTTGCGAGACGGGAACACAGAACACAGAGCCTTGGTCTTGCGAGACGGGAACACAGAACACAGAGCCTTGGGCTTGGGAGACGGGAACTCAGAACACAGAGCCTTGGGCTTGGGAGACGGAAACACGGATCACAGAGCCTTGGTCTTGGGACACGGGAACGCAGAACACAGAGCCTTGGTCTTGGGAAGCAGGAACGCGGAACAGAGAGCCATGGGCTTGGGAGACGGGAACGCAGAACACAGAGCCTTGGTCTTGGGAGAGGGGAACACGGATCACAGAGCCTTGGTCATGGGAGACAGGAACACAGAGCCTTGGTGTTGGGAGACAGGAACGCGGAACACAGTGCCTAGTGGTTGGGAGACTGGAACACGGAATACGGAGCCTTGTTCTTTGGAGACCGGAACGCAGAACACAGAGCCTTGGTCTTGGGAGACGGGAACACAGAACACAGAATCTTGGTCTTGGGAGACGGGAACGCAGAACACAGAGCCTTGGTCTTCGGAGATAGGAACGCGGAACACAGAGCCTTGGTCTTGGGAGACGGGAACACAGTTCACAGAGCCTTGGTCTTGGGAGACGGGAACACGGATCACAGAGCCTTGGTCTTGGGAGACGGGAACACAGGTCACAGAGCCTTGGTCTTGGGAGACAGGAACACGGAACACAGAGCCTTGGTCTTGGGAGACAGGAACACGGAACTCCGAGCCTTGGTCTTGGGAGACAGGATCGCGGAACACAGAGCCTTGGTCTTGGGAGACGGGAACACACGTCACAGAGCCTTGGTCTTGGGAGACGGGAACACGGAACACAGAGCCTTGGTCTTGGGAGACGGGAGCACAGGTCACAGAGCCTAGGTCTTGGGAGACAGGAACACGGAACACAGAGCCTTGGCCTTGAAAGACGGGAACACAGAACACAGAGCCTTGGCCTTGGGAGACGGGAACTCAGAACACAGAGCCTTGGGCTTGGGAGACGGAAACACGGAACACAGAGCTTTGGTCTTGAGAGACGGGAACATGGAACACAGAGCCTTGGTCTTTGGAGACGGGAACACGGAACACAAAGCCTTTGTCTTGGGAGACGGGAACGCAGAACACAGACCTTTGGGCTTGGGAGAAGTGAACACGGAACACAGAGCCTTGGTCTTGGGAGACAGGAACACGGAACACAGAGCCTTGGTCTTGGTAGACGGGAACACGGAACGCAGAGCCTTGTTCTTGGGAGACGGGAACGCGGAATACAGAGCCTTGGTCTTGGGAGACGGGAACGCAGAACACAACGCCTTGGTCTTGGGAGGCAGGAACGCGGAATACAGAGCCTTGGTCTTGGGAGACGGGAACACAGTTCACAGAACCTTGTTCTTGGGAGACGGGAACGCGGAATACAGAGCTTTGGTCTTGGGAGACGGGAATGAGGAGCACAGCGACTTGGTCTTAGGAGACAGGAAGACGGAACACAGAGCCTTGGCGTTGGGAGACGGGAACTCAGAAAACTGAGCCTTGTTCTTGGGAGACGGGAACACGGAACACAGAGCCTTGGTCTTTGGAGACGGGAACACGGATCACAAAGCCTTGGTCATGGGAGAAGGGAACGCATAACACAAAGCCTTGGTCTTGGGAGACAGGAACGCGGAACACAGAGCCTTGGGCTTGGGAGACGGGAACGCAGAACACAAAGCCTTGGTCTTGGGAGACAGGAATGCGGAACAGAGCCTTGGGCTTGGGAGACTCGAACGCGGAACACAGAGCCTTGGGCTTGGGAGACGGGAACGCAGAACACAGAGCTTTGGTCTTGAGAGACGGGAACATGGAACACTGAGCCTTGGTCTTGGGACACCGGATCAGGGAACACAGAGCCTTGATCTTGGGAGACAAGAACACGGAACAAAGAGCCTTGGTCTTGGGAGACGGGAACACACGTCACAGAGCCTTGGTCTTGGGAGACGGGAACACGGAACACAGAGCCTTGGTCTTGGGAGACGGGAGCACAGGTCACAGAGCCTAGGTCTTGGGAGACAGGAACACGGAACACAGAGCCTTGGCCTTGAAAGACGGGAACACAGAACACAGAGCCTTGGCCTTGGGAGACGGGAACTCAGAACACAGAGCCTTGGGCTTGGGAGACGGAAACACGGAACACAGAGCTTTGGTCTTGAGAGACGGGAACATGGAACACAGAGCCTTGGTCTTTGGAGACGGGAACACGGAACACAAAGCCTTTGTCTTGGGAGACGGGAACGCAGAACACAGACCTTTGGGCTTGGGAGAAGTGAACACGGAACACAGAGCCTTGGTCTTGGGAGACAGGAACACGGAACACAGAGCCTTGGTCTTGGTAGACGGGAACACGGAACGCAGAGCCTTGTTCTTGGGAGACGGGAACGCGGAATACAGAGCCTTGGTCTTGGGAGACGGGAACGCAGAACACAACGCCTTGGTCTTGGGAGGCAGGAACGCGGAATACAGAGCCTTGGTCTTGGGAGACGGGAACACAGTTCACAGAACCTTGTTCTTGGGAGACGGGAACGCGGAATACAGAGCTTTGGTCTTGGGAGACGGGAATGAGGAGCACAGCGACTTGGTCTTAGGAGACAGGAAGACGGAACACAGAGCCTTGGCGTTGGGAGACGGGAACTCAGAAAACTGAGCCTTGTTCTTGGGAGACGGGAACACGGAACACAGAGCCTTGGTCTTTGGAGACGGGAACACGGATCACAAAGCCTTGGTCATGGGAGAAGGGAACGCATAACACAAAGCCTTGGTCTTGGGAGACAGGAACGCGGAACACAGAGCCTTGGACTTGGGAGACGGGAACGCAGAACACAAAGCCTTGGTCTTGGGAGACAGGAATGCGGAACAGAGCCTTGGGCTTGGGAGACTCGAACGCGGAACACAGAGCCTTGGGCTTGGGAGACGGGAACGCAGAACACAGAGCTTTGGTCTTGAGAGACGGGAACATGGAACACTGAGCCTTGGTCTTGGGACACCGGATCAGGGAACACAGAGCCTTGATCTTGGGAGACAAGAACACGGAACACAGAGCCTTGGTCTTGGGAGACAGGAACACGGAACACAGAGCCTTGGTCTTGGGAGACAGGATCGCGGAACACAGAGCCTTGGTCTTGGGAGATGGGAACACAGGTCACAGAGCCTTGTTCTTGGGAGACGGGAACACGGAACACAGAGCCTTGGTCTTGGGAGACGGGAGCACAGGTCACAGAGCCATGGTCTTGGGAGACAGGAACACGGAACAGAGAGCCTTGGCCTTGGGAGACGGGAACTCAGAACACAGAGCCTTGGTCTTGGGAGACGGGATCACAGAACACAACGCCTTGGTCTTGTGAGTCAGGACCGCGGAGCACAGAGCCTTGGCCTTGGGAGACGGGAACTCAGAACACAGAGCCTTGGTCTTGCGAGACGGGAACACAGAACACAGAGCCTTAGCCTTGGGAGACGGGAACTCAGAACACAGAGCCTTGGGCTTGGGAGACGGAAACACGGATAACAGAGCCTTGGTCTTGGGACACGGGAACGCAGAACACAGAGCCTTGGTCTTGGGAAGCAGGAACGCGGAACAGAGAGCCATGGGCTTGGGAGACGGGAACGCAGAACACAGAGCCTTGGTCTTGGGAGAGGGGAACACGGATCACAGAGCCTTGGTCATGGGAGACAGGAACACAGAACACAGAGCCTTGGTGTTGGGAGACAGGAACGCGGAACACAGTGCCTAGGGGTTGGGAGACTGGAACACGGAATACGGAGCCTTTTTCTTGGGAGACCGGAACGCAGAACACAGAGCCTTGGTCTTGGGAGACGGGAACACAGAACACAGAACCTTGGTCTTTGGAGACGGGAACACGGAACACAAAGCCTTGTTCTTGGGAGACAGGAAAGCGGAACACAGAGCCTTGGTCTTGGGAGACGGGAACGCAGAACACAACGCCTTGGTCTTGGGAGGCAGGAACGCGGAATACAGAGCCTTGGCCTTGGGAGACGGGAACTCAGAACACAGAGCCTTTGTCTTGGCAGTCAGGAACGCGGAACACAGAGCCTTGGGCTTGGGAGACTGGATTGCGGAACACAGAGCCTAGGGCTTGGGAGACGGGAATGCAGAACACAGAGCTTTGGTCTTGGGAGAAGTGAACACGGAACACAGAGCCTTGGTCTTGGGAGACAGGAACACGGAACACAGAGCCTTGGGCTTGAGAGACGGGAACACAGAACACAGAGCCTTGGTCTTTTGCAGAGGGGAACACGGAACACAGAGACTTGGTCTTGGGAGACGGGAACTCAGAACACAACACCTTGGTCTTGGGAGACAGGAATGCGGAACACAGAGCTTTGGACTTGGGAGACGGGAATGCGGAACACAGAGACTTGGTCTTGGGAGACAGGAACGCGGAACACAGAGCCTTGGGCTTGGGAGACTGGATTGCGGAACACAGAGCCTTGGGCTTGGGAGACGGGAATGCAGAACACAGACCTTTGGTCTTTGGAGAAGTGAACACGGAACACAGAGCCTTGGTCTTGGGAGACAGGAACACGGAACACAGAGCCTTGGTCTTGGGAGACGGGAACACGGAATGCAGAGCCTTGTTCTTGGGAGACGGGAACGAGGAATACAGAGCCTTGGTCTTGGGAGACGGGACACAGAACACTGAGCCTTGGTCTTGGGAGACGGGAACAGGGAACACTGATCTTTGGTCTTGGGAGACGGCAACGCGGAACACTGAGCCTTGGTCTTCGGAGACAGGAAGGCGGAACACAGAGCCTTGGGCTTGGGACGCGGGAACACGGAACACAGAGCCTTGGTCTTGGGAGACGGGAACGCAGAACACAGAACCTTGTTCTTGGGAGACCGGAACAGGGAACACAGAGCCTTGGTCTTGGGAGACGGGAACACGGAATACAGAGCCTTGGGCTTGGGAGACGGGAACACGGAACACAGAGCCTTGGTCTTGGGAGACGGGAACGCAGAACACAAAGCCTTGGTTTTGGGCGATAGGAACGCGGAACACAGAGCTTTGGGCTTGTGAGACGGGAACGCAGAACACAGAGCCTTTGTCTTGGGAGACGGGAACACAGATCACAGAGCCTTGCTCTTGGGAGACGGGAACACAGAACACAGAGCCTTGGTCTTGGCAGACGGGAACACGGATCACAGAGCCTTGGTCTTGGGAGAAGGGAACACAGGTCACAGAGCCTTGGTCTTGGGAGACAGGAACACGGAACACAGAGCCTTGGTCTTGGGAGACAGGAACACGGAACTCAGAGCCTTGGTCTTGGGAGACAGGATCGTGGAAAACAGAGCCTTGGTCTTGGGAGACGGGAACACACGTGACAGAGCCTAGGTCTTGGGAGACAGGAACACGGAACACAGAGCCTTGGCCTTGGGAGACGGGAACTCAGAACACAGAGCTTTGGTCTTGGGAGAAGGGATCACAGAACACAACGCCTTGGTCTTCTGAGTCAGGACCGCGGAACACAGAGCCTTGGCCTTGAAAGACGGGAACACAGAACACAGAGCCTTGGCCTTGGGAGACGGGAACTCAGAACACAGAGCCTTGGGCTTGGGAGACGGAAACACGGAACACAGAGCTTTGGTCTTGAGAGACGGGAACATGGAACACAGAGCCTTGGTCTTTGGAGACGGGAACACGGAACACAAAGCCTTTGTCTTGGGAGAAGGGAACGCATAACACAAAGCCTTGGTTTTGGGACTCGTGAACACGGAACACAGAGCCTTGGTCTTGGGAGACAGGATCACGGAACACAAAGCCTTGATCTTGGGAGACAGCAACGCGGAACACAGAGCCTTGGGCTTGGGAGACGGGAACGCAGAACACAGACCTTTGGTCTTGGGAGAAGTGAACACGGAACACAGAGCCTTGGTCTTGGAAGACAGGAACACGGAACACAGAGCCTTGGTCTTGGTAGACGGGAACACGGAACGCAGAGCCTTGTTCTTGGGAGACGGGAACGCGGAATACAGAGCCTTGGTCTTGGGAGACGGGAACGCAGAACACAACGCCTTGGTCTTGGGAGGCAGGAACGCGGAATACAGAACCTTGGTCTTGGGAGACGGGAACACAGTTCACAGAACCTTGTTCTTGGGAGACGGGAACGCGGAATACAGAGCCTTGGTCTTGGGAGACGGGAATGCGGAACACAGCGACTTGGTCTTAGGGGACAGGAAGACGGAACACAGAGCCTTGGTCTTGGGAACAGGAACGCGGAACGCAGTGTCTTGGTCTTGGGAGACGGAAACACAGAACACTGAGCCTTGGTCTTGGGAGACGGGAACAGGGAACACTGAGCCTTGGTCTTGGGACACCGGATCAGGGAACACAGAGCCTTGGTCTTAGGAGACAAGAACACGGAACACAGAGCCTTGGTCTTGGGAGACAAGAACACGGAACACAGAGCCTTGGTCTTGGGAGACAGGAACACGGAACACAGAGCCTTGGTCTTGGGAGACAGGATCGCGGAACACAGAGCCTTGGTCTTGGGAGATGGGAACACAGGTCACAGAGCCTTGTTCTTGGGAGACGGGAACACGGAACAAAGAGCCTTGGTCTTGGGAGACGGGAGCACAGGTCACAGAGCCATGGTCTTGGGAGACAGGAACACGGAACACAGAGCCTTGGCCTTGGGAGACGGGAACTCAGAACACAGAGCCTTGGTCTTGGGAGACGGGATCACAGAACACAACGCCTTGGTCTTGTGAGTCAGGACCGCGGAGCACAGAGCCTTGGCCTTGGGAGACGGGAACTCAGAACACAGAGCCTTGGTCTTGCGAGACGGGAACACAGAACACAGAGCCTTAGCCTTGGGAGACGGGAACTCAGAACACAGAGCCTTGGGCTTGGGAGACGGAAACACGGATCACAGAGCCTTGGTCTTGGGACACGGGAACGCAGAACACAGAGCCTTGGTCTTGGGAGACAGGAACGCGGAACACAGTGCCTAGGGGTTGGGAGACTGGAACACGGAATACGGAGCCTTGTTCTTGGGAGACCGGAACGCAGAACACAGAGCCTTGGTCTTGGGAGACGGGAACACAGAACACAGAATCTTGGTCTTGGGAGACGGGAACGCAGAACACAGAGCCTTGGTCTTGGGAGATAGGAACGCGGAACACAGAGCCTTGGTCTTGGGAGACGGGAACACAGTTCACAGAGCCTTGGTCTTGGGAGACGGGAACACGGATCACAGAGCCTTGGTCTTGGGAGACGGGAACACAGGTCACAGAGCCTTGGTCTTGGGAGACAGGAACACGGAACACAGAGCCTTGGTCTTGGGAGACAGGAACACGGAACTCAGAGCCTTGGTCTTGGGAGACAGGATCGCGGAACACAGAGCCTTGGTCTTGGGAGACGGGAACACACGTCACAGAGCCTTGGTCTTGGGAGACGGGAACACGGAACACAGAGCCTTGGTCTTGGGAGACGGGAGCACAGGTCACAGAGCCTAGGTCTTGGGAGACAGGAACACGGAACACAGAGCCTTGGCCTTGAAAGACGGGAACACAGAACACAGAGCCTTGGCCTTGGGAGACGGGAACTCAGAACACAGAGCCTTGGGCTTGGGAGACGGAAACACGGAACACAGAGCTTTGGTCTTGAGAGACGGGAACACGGAACACAAAGCCTTTGTCTTGGGAGACGGGAACGCAGAACACAGACCTTTGGGCTTGGGAGAAGTGAACACGGAACACAGAGCCTTGGTCTTGGGAGACAGGAACACGGAACACAGAGCCTTGGTCTTGGTAGACGGGAACACGGAACGCAGAGCCTTGTTCTTGGGAGACGGGAACGCGGAATACAGAGCCTTGGTCTTGGGAGACGGGAACGCAGAACACAACGCCTTGGTCTTGGGAGGCAGGAACGCGGAATACAGAGCCTTGGTCTTGGGAGACGGGAACACAGTTCACAGAACCTTGTTCTTGGGAGACGGGAACGCGGAATACAGAGCTTTGGTCTTGGGAGACGGGAATGCGGAGCACAGCGACTTGGTCTTAGGAGACAGGAAGACGGAACACAGAGCCTTGGCGTTGGGAGACGGGAACTCAGAAAACTGAGCCTTGTTCTTGGGAGACGGGAACACGGAACACAGAGCCTTGGTCTTTGGAGACGGGAACACGGATCACAAAGCCTTGGTCATGGGAGAAGGGAACGCATAACACAAAGCCTTGGTCTTGGGAGACAGGAACGCGGAACACAGAGCCTTGGGCTTGGGAGACGGGAACGCAGAACACAAAGCCTTGGTCTTGGGAGACAGGAATGCGGAACAGAGCCTTGGGCTTGGGAGACTCGAACGCGGAACACAGAGCCTTGGGCTTGGGAGACGGGAACGCAGAACACAGAGCTTTGGTCTTGAGAGACGGGAACATGGAACACTGAGCCTTGGTCTTGGGACACCGGATCAGGGAACACAGAGCCTTGGTCTTAGGAGACAAGAACACGGAACACAGAGCCTTGGTCTTGGGAGACAAGAACACGGAACACAGAGCCTTGGTCTTGGGAGACAGGAACACGGAACACAGAGCCTTGGCCTTGGGAGACGGGAACTCAGAACACAGAGCTTTGGTCTTGGGAGAAGGGATCACAGAACACAACGCCTTGGTCTTCTGAGTCAGGACCGCGGAACACAGAGCCTTGGCCTTGAAAGACGGGAACACAGAACACAGAGCCTTGGCCTTGGGAGACGGGAAGTCAGAACACAGAGCCTTGGGCTTGGGAGACGGAAACACGGAACACAGAGCTTTGGTCTTGAGAGACGGGAACATGGAACACAGAGCCTTGGTCTTTGGAGACGGGAACACGGAACACAAAGCCTTTGTCTTGGGAGAAGGGAACGCATAACACAAAGCCTTGGTTTTGGGACTCGTGAACACGGAACACAGAGCCTTGGTCTTGGGAGACAGGATCACGGAACACAAAGCCTTGATCTTGGGAGACAGCAACGCGGAACACAGAGCCTTGGGCTTGGGAGACGGGAACGCAGAACACAGACCTTTGGTCTTGGGAGAAGTGAACACGGAACACAGAGCCTTGGTCTTGGAAGACAGGAACACGGAACACAGAGCCTTGGTCTTGGTAGACGGGAACACGGAACGCAGAGCCTTGTTCTTGGGAGACGGGAACGCGGAATACAGAGCCTTGGTCTTGGGAGACGGGAACGCAGAACACAACGCCTTGGTCTTGGGAGGCAGGAACGCGGAATACAGAGCCTTGGTCTTGGGAGACGGGAACACAGTTCACAGAACCTTGTTCTTGGGAGACGGGAACGCGGAATACAGAGCCTTGGTCTTGGGAGACGGGAATGCGGAACACAGCGACTTGGTCTTAGGGGACAGGAAGACGGAACACAGAGCCTTGGTCTTGGGAACAGGAACGCGGAACGCAGTGTCTTGGTCTTGGGAGACGGAAACACAGAACACTGAGCCTTGGTCTTGGGAGACGGGAACAGGGAACACTGAGCCTTGGTCTTGGGACACCGGATCAGGGAACACAGAGCCTTGGTCTTAGGAGACAAGAACACGGAACACAGAGCCTTGGTCTTGGGAGACAAGAACACGGAACACAGAGCCTTGGTCTTGGGAGACAGGAACACGGAACACAGAGCCTTGGTCTTGGGAGACAGGATCGCGGAACACAGAGCCTTGGTCTTTGGAGATGGGAACACAGGTCACAGAGCCATGGTCTTGGGAGACGGGAACACGGAACAAAGAGCCTTGGTCTTGGGAGACGGGAGCACAGGTCACAGAGCCATGGTCTTGGGAGACAGGAACACGGAACACAGAGCCTTGGCCTTGGGAGACGGGAACTCAGAACACAGAGCCTTGGTCTTGGGAGACGGGATCACAGAACACAACGCCTTGGTCTTGTGAGTCAGGACCGCGGAGCACAGAGCCTTGGCCTTGGGAGACGGGAACTCAGAACACAGAGCCTTAGCCTTGGGAGACGGGAACTCAGAACACAGAGCCTTGGGCTTGGGAGACGGAAACACGGATCACAGAGCCTTGGTCTTGGGACACGGGAACGCAGAACACAGAGCCTTGGTCTTGGGAGACAGGAACGCGGAACACAGTGCCTAGGGGTTGGGAGACTGGAACACGGAATACGGAGCCTTGTTCTTGGGAGACCGGAACGCAGAACACAGAGCCTTGGTCTTGGGAGACGGGAACACAGAACACAGAATCTTGGTCTTGGGAGACGGGAACGCAGAACACAGAGCCTTGGTCTTGGGAGATAGGAACGCGGAACACAGAGCCTTGGTCTTGGGAGACGGGAACACAGTTCACAGAGCCTTGGTCTTGGGAGACGGGAACACGGATCACAGAGCCTTGGTCTTGGGAGACGGGAACACAGGTCACAGAGCCTTGGTCTTGGGAGACAGGAACACGGAACACAGAGCCTTGGTCTTGGGAGACAGGAACACGGAACTCAGAGCCTTGGTCTTGGGAGACAGGATCGCGGAACACAGAGCCTTGGTCTTGGGAGACGGGAACACACGTCACAGAGCCTTGGTCTTGGGAGACGGGAACACGGAACACAGAGCCTTGGTCTTGGGAGACGGGAGCACAGGTCACAGAGCCTAGGTCTTGGGAGACAGGAACACGGAACACAGAGCCTTGGCCTTGAAAGACGGGAACACAGAACACAGAGCCTTGGCCTTGGGAGACGGGAACTCAGAACACAGAGCCTTGGGCTTGGGAGACGGAAACACGGAACACAGAGCTTTGGTCTTGAGAGACGGGAACATGGAACACAGAGCCTTGGTCTTTGGAGACGGGAACACGGAACACAAAGCCTTTGTCTTGGGAGACGGGAACGCAGAACACAGACCTTTGGGCTTGGGAGAAGTGAACACGGAACACAGAGCCTTGGTCTTGGGAGACAGGAACACGGAACACAGAGCCTTGGTCTTGGTAGACGGGAACACGGAACGCAGAGCCTTGTTCTTGGGAGACGGGAACGCGGAATACAGAGCCTTGGTCTTGGGAGACGGGAACGCAGAACACAACGCCTTGGTCTTGGGAGGCAGGAACGCGGAATACAGAGCCTTGGTCTTGGGAGACGGGAACACAGTTCACAGAACCTTGTTCTTGGGAGACGGGAACGCGGAATACAGAGCTTTGGTCTTGGGAGACGGGAATGCGGAGCACAGCGACTTGGTCTTAGGAGACAGGAAGACGGAACACAGAGCCTTGGCGTTGGGAGACGGGAACTCAGAAAACTGAGCCTTGTTCTTGGGAGACGGGAACACGGAACACAGAGCCTTGGTCTTTGGAGACGGGAACACGGATCACAAAGCCTTGGTCATGGGAGAAGGGAACGCATAACACAAAGCCTTGGTCTTGGGAGACAGGAACGCGGAACACAGAGCCTTGGGCTTGGGAGACGGGAACGCAGAACACAAAGCCTTGGTCTTGGGAGACAGGAATGCGGAACAGAGCCTTGGGCTTGGGAGACTCGAACGCGGAACACAGAGCCTTGGGCTTGGGAGACGGGAACGCAGAACACAGAGCTTTGGTCTTGAGAGACGGGAACATGGAACACTGAGCCTTGGTCTTGGGACACCGGATCAGGGAACACAGAGCCTTGGTCTTAGGAGACAAGAACACGGAACACAGAGCCTTGGTCTTGGGAGACAAGAACACGGAACACAGAGCCTTGGTCTTGGGAGACAGGAACACGGAACACAGAGCCTTGGCCTTGGGAGACGGGAACTCAGAACACAGAGCTTTGGTCTTGGGAGAAGGGATCACAGAACACAACGCCTTGGTCTTCTGAGTCAGGACCGCGGAACACAGAGCCTTGGCCTTGAAAGACGGGAACACAGAACACAGAGCCTTGGCCTTGGGAGACGGGAACTCAGAACACAGAGCCTTGGGCTTGGGAGACGGAAACACGGAACACAGAGCTTTGGTCTTGAGAGACGGGAACATGGAACACAGAGCCTTGGTCTTTGGAGACGGGAACACGGAACACAAAGCCTTTGTCTTGGGAGAAGGGAACGCATAACACAAAGCCTTGGTTTTGGGACTCGTGAACACGGAACACAGAGCCTTGGTCTTGGGAGACAGGATCACGGAACACAAAGCCTTGATCTTGGGAGACAGCAACGCGGAACACAGAGCCTTGGGCTTGGGAGACGGGAACGCAGAACACAGACCTTTGGTCTTGGGAGAAGTGAACACGGAACACAGAGCCTTGGTCTTGGAAGACAGGAACACGGAACACAGAGCCTTGGTCTTGGTAGACGGGAACACGGAACGCAGAGCCTTGTTCTTGGGAGACGGGAACGCGGAATACAGAGCCTTGGTCTTGGGAGACGGGAACGCAGAACACAACGCCTTGGTCTTGGGAGGCAGGAACGCGGAATACAGAGCCTTGGTCTTGGGAGACGGGAACACAGTTCACAGAACCTTGTTCTTGGGAGACGGGAACGCGGAATACAGAGCCTTGGTCTTGGGAGACGGGAATGCGGAACACAGCGACTTGGTCTTAGGGGACAGGAAGACGGAACACAGAGCCTTGGTCTTGGGAACAGGAACGCGGAACGCAGTGTCTTGGTCTTGGGAGACGGAAACACAGAACACTGAGCCTTGGTCTTGGGAGACGGGAACAGGGAACACTGAGCCTTGGTCTTGGGACACCGGATCAGGGAACACAGAGCCTTGGTCTTAGGAGACAAGAACACGGAACACAGAGCCTTGGTCTTGGGAGACAAGAACACGGAACACAGAGCCTTGGTCTTGGGAGACAGGAACACGGAACACAGAGCCTTGGTCTTGGGAGACAGGATCGCGGAACACAGAGCCTTGGTCTTGGGAGATGGGAACACAGGTCACAGAGCCTTGTTCTTGGGAGACGGGAACACGGAACAAAGAGCCTTGGTCTTGGGAGACGGGAGCACAGGTCACAGAGCCATGGTCTTGGGAGACAGGAACACGGAACACAGAGCCTTGGCCTTGGGAGACGGGAACTCAGAACACAGAGCCTTGGTCTTGGGAGACGGGATCACAGAACACAACGCCTTGGTCTTGTGAGTCAGGACCGCGGAGCACAGAGCCTTGGCCTTGGGAGACGGGAACTCAGAACACAGAGCCTTGGTCTTGCGAGACGGGAACACAGAACACAGAGCCTTAGCCTTGGGAGACGGGAACTCAGAACACAGAGCCTTGGGCTTGGGAGACGGAAACACGGATCACAGAGCCTTGGTCTTGGGACACGGGAACGCAGAACACAGAGCCTTGGTCTTGGGAGACAGGAACGCGGAACACAGTGCCTAGGGGTTGGGAGACTGGAACACGGAATACGGAGCCTTGTTCTTGGGAGACCGGAACGCAGAACACAGAGCCTTGGTCTTGGGAGACGGGAACACAGAACACAGAATCTTGGTCTTGGGAGACGGGAACGCAGAACACAGAGCCTTGGTCTTGGGAGATAGGAACGCGGAACACAGAGCCTTGGTCTTGGGAGACGGGAACACAGTTCACAGAGCCTTGGTCTTGGGAGACGGGAACACGGATCACAGAGCCTTGGTCTTGGGAGACGGGAACACAGGTCACAGAGCCTTGGTCTTGGGAGACAGGAACACGGAACACAGAGCCTTGGTCTTGGGAGACAGGAACACGGAACTCAGAGCCTTGGTCTTGGGAGACAGGATCGCGGAACACAGAGCCTTGGTCTTGGGAGACGGGAACACACGTCACAGAGCCTTGGTCTTGGGAGACGGGAACACGGAACACAGAGCCTTGGTCTTGGGAGACGGGAGCACAGGTCACAGAGCCTAGGTCTTGGGAGACAGGAACACGGAACACAGAGCCTTGGCCTTGAAAGACGGGAACACAGAACACAGAGCCTTGGCCTTGGGAGACGGGAACTCAGAACACAGAGCCTTGGGCTTGGGAGACGGAAACACGGAACACAGAGCTTTGGTCTTGAGAGACGGGAACATGGAACACAGAGCCTTGGTCTTTGGAGACGGGAACACGGAACACAAAGCCTTTGTCTTGGGAGACGGGAACGCAGAACACAGACCTTTGGGCTTGGGAGAAGTGAACACGGAACACAGAGCCTTGGTCTTGGGAGACAGGAACACGGAACACAGAGCCTTGGTCATGGGAGACAGGAACACAGAACACAGAGCCTTGGTGTTGGGAGACAGGAACGCGGAACACAGTGCCTAGGGGTTGGGAGACTGGAACACGGAATACGGAGCCTTTTTCTTGGGAGACCGGAACGCAGAACACAGAGCCTTGGTCTTGGGAGACGGGAACACAGAACACAGAACCTTGGTCTTTGGAGACGGGAACACGGAACACAAAGCCTTGTTCTTGGGAGACAGGAAAGCGGAACACAGAACCTTGGGCTTTGGAGACGGGAACACAGAACACAGAGCCTTGGTCTTGGGAGACGGGAACACGGATCACAAAGCCTTGGTCATGGTAGACAGGAACACAGAACACAGAGCCTTGGTGTTGGGAGACAGGAACGCGGAACACAGTGCCTAGGGGTTGGGAGACTGGAACACGGAATACGGAGCCTTGTTCTTGGGAGACCGGAACGCAGAACACAGAGCCTTGGTCTTGGGAGACGGGAACACAGAACACAGAATCTTGGTCTTGGGAGACGGGAACGCAGAACACAGAGCCTTGGTCTTGGGAGATAGGAACGCGGAACACAGAGCCTTGGTCTTGGGAGACGGGAACACATTTCACAGAGCCTTGGTCTTGGGAGACGGGAACACGGATCACAGAGCCTTGGTCTTGGGAGACGGGAACACAGGTCACAGAGCCTTGGTCTTGGGAGACAGGAACATGGAACACAGAGCCTTGGTCTTGGGAGACAGGAACACGGAACTCAGAGCCTTGGTCTTGGGAGACAGGATCGCGGAACACAGAGCCTTGGTCTTGGGAGACGGGAACACACGTCACAGAGCCTTGGTCTTGGGAGACGGGAACACGGAACACAGAGCCTTGGTCTTGGGAGACGGGAGCACAGGTCACAGAGCCTAGGTCTTGGGAGACAGGAACACGGAACACAGAGCCTTGGCCTTGAAAGACGGGAACACAGAACACAGAGCCTTGGCCTTGGGAGACGGGAACTCAGAACACAGAGCCTTGGGCTTGGGAGACGGAAACACGGAACACAGAGCTTTGGTCTTGAGAGACGGGAACATGGAACACAGAGCCTTGGTCTTTGGAGACGGGAACACGGAACACAAAGCCTTTGTCTTGGGAGACGGGAACGCAGAACACAGACCTTTGGGCTTGGGAGAAGTGAACACGGAACACAGAGCCTTGGTCTTGGGAGACAGGAACACGGAACACAGAGCCTTGGTCTTGGTAGACGGGAACACGGAACGCAGAGCCTTGTTCTTGGGAGACGGGAACGCGGAATACAGAGCCTTGGTCTTGGGAGACAGGAACACAGAACACAGAGCCTTGGTCTTGGGAGATGGGAACACAGGTCACAGAGCCTTGTTCTTGGGAGACGGGAACACGGAACACAGAGCCTTGGTCTTGGGAGACGGGAGCACAGGTCACAGAGCCATGGTCTTGGGAGACAGGAACACGGAACACAGAGCCTTGGCCTTGGGAGACGGGAACTCAGAACACAGAGCCTTGGTCTTGGGAGACGGGATCACAGAACACAACGCCTTGGTCTTGTGAGTCAGGACCGCGGAGCACAGAGCCTTGGCCTTGGGAGACGGGAACTCAGAACACAGAGCCTTGGTCTTGGGAGACGGGAACTCAGAACACAGAGCCTTGGGCTTGGGAGACGGAAACACGGATCACAGAGCCTTGGTCTTGGGACACGGGAACGCAGAACACAGAGCCTTGGTCTTGGGAAGCAGGAACGCGGAACAGAGAGCCATGGGCTTGGGAGACGGGAACGCAGAACACAGAGCCTTGGTCTTGGGAGAGGGGAACACGGATCACAGAGCCTTGGTCATGGGAGACAGGAACACAGAACACAGAGCCTTGGTGTTGGGAGACAGGAACGCGGAACACAGTGCCTAGGGGTTGGGAGACTGGAACACGGAATACGGAGCCTTTTTCTTGGGAGACCGGAACGCAGAACACAGAGCCTTGGTCTTGGGAGACGGGAACACAGAACACAGAACCTTGGTCTTTGGAGACGGGAACACGGAACACAAAGCCTTGTTCTTGGGAGACAGGAAAGCGGAACACAGAACCTTGGGCTTTGGAGACGGGAACACAGAACACAGAGCCTTGGTCTTGGGAGACGGGAACACGGATCACAAAGCCTTGGTCATGGTAGACAGGAACACAGAACACAGAGCCTTGGTGTTGGGAGACAGGAACGCGGAACACAGTGCCTAGGGGTTGGGAGACTGGAACACGGAATACGGAGCCTTGTTCTTGGGAGACCGGAACGCAGAACACAGAGCCTTGGTCTTGGGAGACGGGAACACAGAACACAGAATCTTGGTCTTGGGAGACGGGAACGCAGAACACAGAGCCTTGGTCTTGGGAGATAGGAACGCGGAACACAGAGCCTTGGTCTTGGGAGACGGGAACACATTTCACAGAGCCTTGGTCTTGGGAGACGGGAACACGGATCACAGAGCCTTGGTCTTGGGAGACGGGAACACAGGTCACAGAGCCTTGGTCTTGGGAGACAGGAACATGGAACACAGAGCCTTGGTCTTGGGAGACAGGAACACGGAACTCAGAGCCTTGGTCTTGGGAGACAGGATCGCGGAACACAGAGCCTTGGTCTTGGGAGACGGGAACACACGTCACAGAGCCTTGGTCTTGGGAGACGGGAACACGGAACACAGAGCCTTGGTCTTGGGAGACGGGAGCACAGGTCACAGAGCCTAGGTCTTGGGAGACAGGAACACGGAACACAGAGCCTTGGCCTTGAAAGACGGGAACACAGAACACAGAGCCTTGGCCTTGGGAGACGGGAACTCAGAACACAGAGCCTTGGGCTTGGGAGACGGAAACACGGAACACAGAGCTTTGGTCTTGAGAGACGGGAACATGGAACACAGAGCCTTGGTCTTTGGAGACGGGAACACGGAACACAAAGCCTTTGTCTTGGGAGACGGGAACGCAGAACACAGACCTTTGGGCTTGGGAGAAGTGAACACGGAACACAGAGCCTTGGTCTTGGGAGACAGGAACACGGAACACAGAGCCTTGGTCTTGGTAGACGGGAACACGGAACGCAGAGCCTTGTTCTTGGGAGACGGGAACGCGGAATACAGAGCCTTGGTCTTGGGAGACGGGAACGCAGAACACAACGCCTTGGTCTTGGGAGGCAGGAACGCGGAATACAGAGCCTTGGTCTTGGGAGACGGGAACACAGTTCACAGAACCTTGTTCTTGGGAGACGGGAACGCGGAATACAGAGCTTTGGTCTTGGGAGACGGGAATGCGGAGCACAGCGACTTGGTCTTAGGAGACAGGAAGACGGAACACAGAGCCTTGGCGTTGGGAGACGGGAACTCAGAAAACTGAGCCTTGTTCTTGGGAGACGGGAACACGGAACACAGAGCCTTGGTCTTTGGAGACGGGAACACGGATCACAAAGCCTTGGTCATGGGAGAAGGGAACGCATAACACAAAGCCTTGGTCTTGGGAGACAGGAACGCGGAACACAGAGCCTTGGGCTTGGGAGACGGGAACGCAGAACACAAAGCCTTGGTCTTGGGAGACAGGAATGCGGAACAGAGCCTTGGGCTTGGGAGACTGGAACGCGGAACACAGAGCCTTGGGCTTGGGAGACGGGAACGCAGAACACAGAGCTTTGGTCTTGAGAGACGGGAACATGGAACACAGAGCCTTGGTCTTTGGAGACGGGAACACGGAACACAAAGCCTTTGTCTTGGGAGAAGGGAACGCATAACACAAAGACTTGGTTTTGGTACTCGTGAACACGGAACACAGAGCCTTGGTCTTGGGAGACAGGATCACGGAACACAAAGCCTTGATCTTGGGAGACAGCAACGCAGAACACAGAGCCTTGGGCTTGGGAGACGGGAACGCAGAACACAGACCTTTGGGCTTGGGAGAAGTGAACACGGAACACAGAGCCTTGGTCTTGGGAGACAGGAACACGGAACACAGAGCCTTGGTCTTGGTAGACGGGAACACGGAACGCAGAGCCTTGTTCTTGGGAGACGGGAACGCGGAATACAGAGCCCTGGTCTTGGGAGACGGGAACGCAGAACACAACGCCTTGGTCTTGGGAGGCAGGAACGCGGAATACAGAGCCTTGGCCTTGGGAGACGGGAACTCAGAACACAGAGCCTTTGTCTTGGCAGTCAGGAACGCGGAACACAGAGCCTTGGGCTTGGGAGACTGGATTGCGGAACACAGAGCCTTGGGCTTGGGAGACGGGAATGCAGAACACAGAGCTTTGGTCTTGGGAGAAGTGAACACGGAACACAGAGCCTTGGTCTTGGGAGACAGGAACACGGAACACAGAGCCTTGGGCTTGAGAGACGGGAACACAGAACACAGAGCCTTGGTCTTTTGCAGAGGGGAACACGGAACACAGAGACTTGGTCTTGGGAGACGGGAACTCAGAACACAACACCTTGGTCTTGGGAGACAGGAATGCGGAACACAGAGCTTTGGACTTGGGAGACGGGAATGCGGAACACAGAGACTTGGTCTTGGGAGACAGGAACGCGGAACACAGAGCCTTGGGCTTGGGAGACTGGATTGCGGAACACAGAGCCTTGGGCTTGGGAGACGGGAATGCAGAACACAGACCTTTGGTCTTTGGAGAAGTGAACACGGAACACAGAGCCTTGGTCTTGGGAGACAGGAACACGGAACACAGAGCCTTGGTCTTGGGAGACGGGAACACGGAATGCAGAGCCTTGTTCTTGGGAGACGGGAACGCGGAATACAGAGCCTTGGTCTTGGGAGACGGGACACAGAACACTGAGCCTTGGTCTTGGGAGACGGGAACAGGGAACACTGAGCTTTGGTCTTGGGAGACGGCAACGCGGAACACTGAGCCTTGGTCTTCGGAGACAGGAACGCGGAACACAGAGCCTTGGGCTTGGGACGCGGGAACACGGAACACAGAGCCTTGGTCTTGGGAGACGGGAACGCAGAACACAGAACCTTGTTCTTGGGAGACCGGAACAGGGAACACAGAGCCTTGGTCTTGGGAGACGGGAACACGGAATACAGAGCCTTGGGCTTGGGAGACGGGAACACGGAACACAGAGCCTTGGTCTTGGGAGACGGGAACGCAGAACACAGAACCTTGGTCTTGGGAGACAGGAACGCGGAACTCAGAGCCATGATCTTGGGAGACGGGAAAGCAGAACACAAAGCCTTGGTTTTGGGCAATAGGAACGCGGAACACAGAGCTTTGGGCTTGTGAGACGGGAACGCAGAACACAGAGCCTTTGTCTTGGGAGACGGGAACACAGATCACAGAGCCTTGCTCTTGGGAGACGGGAACACAGAACACAGAGCCTTGTTCTTGGGAGACGGGAACGCGGAACACAGAGCCTTAGTCTTGGGAGATGGGATCGCAGAACACAACGCCTTGGTCTTGTGAGTCAGGAACGCGGAACACAGAGCCTTGGTCTTGGGAGACAGGATCGCTGAACACAGAGCCTTGGTCTTGGGAGACGTGAACTCAGAACACAGAGCCTTGGTCTTGGCAGACAGGAACGCGGTACACAGAGCCTTGGGCTTGCGAGACGGGAACTCAGAACACTGAGCCTTGGTCTTTGGAGATGGGAACACGGAACACAAAGCCTTGGTCTTGGAAGACAGGAACGCGGAACAAAGAGCCTTGGTCTTGGGGGACAGGAACACGGAACACAGAGCCTTGGGCTTGGGAGACTGGAATGCGGAACACAGAGCCTTGGTCTTGAGAGACGGGAACGCAGAACACAAAGCCTTGGTCTTGGGAGACAGGAACGCGGAACAAAGAGCCTTGGTCTTGGGAGACAGGAACACGGAACACAGAGCCTTGGGCTTGGGAGACTGGAATGCGGAACACAGAGCCTTGGTCTTGGGAGACGGGAACGCAGAACACAAAGCCTTGGTCTTGGGAGACTGGAATGCAGAACACAGAGCTTTGGTCTTGGGAGAAGTGAACATGGAACACAGAGCCTTGGTCTTGGGAGACAGGAACACGGAACACAGAGCCTTGGTCTTGGGAGACAGGAACACGGAACGCAGAGCCTTGTTCTTGGGCGACAGGAACGCGGAATACAGAGCCTTGGTCTTGGGAGATGGAAACGCAGAACACAACGCCTTGGTCTTGGGAGGCAGGAACGCGGAACACATAGCCTTGGTCTTGGGAGACAGGTACACGGAACACAGAGCCTTGGTCTTCGGAGACGGGAACACTGAACAAAGAGCCTTGATCTTGGGTGACGGGAGCGCATAACTCAGAGCCTTGGTCTTGGGAGACAGGAACGCGGATCACAGTGCTTTGGTCTTCGGAGACGGGAACGCAGAACACAGAGCCTTGGTCTTGGGAACAGGAACAAGGATCACAGAGCCTTGTTCTTGGGAGACGGGACACAGAACACTGAGCCTTGCTCTTGGGAGACGGGAACAGGGAACACTGAGCTTTAGTCCTGGGAGACGGCAACGCGGAACACTGAGCCTTGGTCTTTGGAGAAAGGAACAGGGAACACAGAGGGTTGGTCTTGGGAGACAGGAACACAGAACACAGAGCCTTGGTCTTGGGAGACGGGAACACAGAACACAGAGCCTTGGTCTTTGGAGACGGGAACAGGGAACACTGAGCCTTCGTCTTGGGAGACCGGAACAGGGAACACAGAGCCTTGGTCTTAGGAGACGGGAAAGCGGAACACAGAGCCTTGGTCTTGGGAGACGGGAACACAGGTCACAGAGACTTGGTCTTGGGAGACGGGAACTCGGAGCACAGAGCCTTGGTCTTGGGAGACGAGAACACGGAACACAGAGCCTTGGTCTTGGGAGACAGGAACACGGATCACAGAGCCTAGGTCATGGGAGCTGGGAACACAGAACACAGAGCCTTGGTCTTGGGAGACGGGATCAGGGAACACTGAGCCTTGCTCTTGGGAGACTGGAACAGGAAACCCAGAGCCTTGGCCTTAGGAGACGGGAACGCGGAACCCAGAGCCTTGGTCTTGAGAGACGGAAACACGGAACACAGAGCCTTGGACTTGGCAGACGGGAACACGGATCACAGAGCCTTGGTATTGGGAGACAGGAACACGGAACACAAAGCCTTGGCCTTGGGAGACGGGAACTCAGAACACAACCCCTTGGTCTTGGGAGACAGGAATGCGGAACACAGAGCCTTGGGCTTGGGAGACGGGAACGCAGAACACAGAGCCTTTGTCTTGGGAGACAGGAACGCAGAACACAACACCTTGGTCTTGGGAGGCAGGAATGCGGAACACAGAGCTTTGGACTTGGGAGACGGGAATGCGGAACACAGAGCCTTGGTCTTGGGAGACAGGAACACGGAACACAGATCCTTGGGCTTGAGAGACGGGAACACAGAACACAGAGCCTTTGTCTTTTGCAGAGGGGAACACGGAACACAGAGCCTTGGTCTTGGGAGACAGGAACACGGAACACAAAGCCTTGGCCTTGGGAGACGGGAACTCAGAACACAACACCTTGGTCTTGGGAGACAGGAATGCGGAACACAGAGCCTTGGGCTTGAGAGACGGGAACGCAGAACACAGAGCCTTGGTCTTTTGCAGACGGGAACATGGAACACAGAGCCTTGGACTTGGGAGACGGGAACACGGATCACAGAGCCTTGGTCTTGGGAGACGGGAACTCAGAACACTGAGCCTTGGTCTTGGGAGACGGGAACACGGAACACAAATCCTTAGTCTTTGGAGACGGGAACACGGAACACAGAGCCTTGGGCTTAGGAGACGGGAACGCAGAACACAAAGCCTTGGTCTTGGGAGACAGGAACGCGGAACACAGAGCCTTGGGCTTGGGAGACTGGATTGCGGAACACAGAGCCTTGGGCTTGGGAGACGGGAATGCAGAACACAAAGCTTTCGTCTTGGGAGACAGGAACACGGAACACAGAGCCTTGGTCTTGGGAGACGGGAACACGGAATGCAGAGCCTTGTTCTTGGGAGACGGGAACGCGGAATACAGAGCCTTGGTCTTGGGAGACGGGAAACAGAACACTAAGCCTTGGTCTTGGGAGACGGGAACAGGGAACACTGAGCTTTGGTCTTGGGAGACGGCAACGCGGAACACTGAGCCTTGGTCTTGGGAGACAGGAACGCGGAACACAGAGCCTTGGTCTTGGGACGCGGGAACACGGAACACAGAGCCTTGGTCTTGGGAGACGGGAACGCAGAACACAGAACCTTGGTCTTGGGAGACCGGAACAGGGAACACAGAGCCTTGGTCTTGGGAGACGGGAACACGGAACACAGAGCCTTGGGCTTGGGAGACGGGAACACGGAACACAGAGCCTTGGTCTTGGGAGACGGGAACGCAGAACACAGAACCTTGGTCTTGGGAGACAGGAACGCGGAACTCAGAGCCATGATCTTGGGAGACGGGAACGCGGAACACAGAGCCTTGGTCTTGGGAGATGGGATCGCAGAACACAACGCCTTGGTCTTGTGAGTCAGGAACGCGGAACACAGAGCCTTGGTCTTGGGAGACGGGATCGCAGAACACAGAGCCTTGGTCTTGAGAGACGTGAACTCAGAACAAAGAGCCTTGGTCTTGGCAGACAGGAACGCGGTACACAGAGCCTTGGTATTGGGAGACAGGAACACGGAACACAAAGCCTTGGCCTTGGGAGACGGGAACTCAGAACACAACCCCTTGGTCTTGGGAGACAGGAATGCGGAACACAGAGCCTTGGGCTTGGGAGACGGGAACGCAGAACACAGAGCCTTTGTCTTGGGAGACAGGAACGCAGAACACAACACCTTGGTCTTGGGAGGCAGGAATGCGGAACACAGAGCTTTGGACTTGGGAGACGGGAATGCGGAACACAGAGCCTTGGTCTTGGGAGACAGGAACACGGAACACAGATCCTTGGGCTTGAGAGACGGGAACACAGAACACAGAGCCTTTGTCTTTTGCAGAGGGGAACACGGAACACAGAGCCTTGGTCTTGGGAGACAGGAACACGGAACACAAAGCCTTGGCCTTGGGAGACGGGAACTCAGAACACAACACCTTGGTCTTGGGAGACAGGAATGCGGAACACAGAGCCTTGGGCTTGAGAGACGGGAACGCAGAACACAGAGCCTTGGTCTTTTGCAGACGGGAACATGGAACACAGAGCCTTGGACTTGGGAGACGGGAACACGGATCACAGAGCCTTGGTCTTGGGAGACGGGAACTCAGAACACTGAGCCTTGGTCTTGGGAGACGGGAACACGGAACACAAATCCTTAGTCTTTGGAGACGGGAACACGGAACACAGAGCCTTGGGCTTAGGAGACGGGAACGCAGAACACAAAGCCTTGGTCTTGGGAGACAGGAACGCGGAACACAGAGCCTTGGGCTTGGGAGACTGGATTGCGGAACACAGAGCCTTGGGCTTGGGAGACGGGAATGCAGAACACAAAGCTTTCGTCTTGGGAGACAGGAACACGGAACACAGAGCCTTGGTCTTGGGAGACGGGAACACGGAATGCAGAGCCTTGTTCTTGGGAGACGGGAATGCAGAACACAAAGCTTTCGTCTTGGGAGACAGGAACACGGAACACAGAGCCTTGGTCTTGGGAGACGGGAACACGGAATGCAGAGCCTTGTTCTTGGGAGACGGGAACGCGGAACACAGAGCCTTAGTCTTGGGAGATGGGATCGCAGAACACAACGCCTTGGTCTTGTGAGTCAGGAACGCGGAACACAGAGCCTTGGTCTTGGGAGACAGGATCGCTGAACACAGAGCCTTGGTCTTGGGAGACGTGAACTCAGAACACAGAGCCTTGGTCTTGGCAGACAGGAACGCGGTACACAGAGCCTTGGGCTTGCGAGACGGGAACTCAGAACACTGAGCCTTGGTCTTTGGAGATGGGAACACGGAACACAAAGCCTTGGTCTTGGGAGACAGGAACGCGGAACAAAGAGCCTTGGTCTTGGGGGACAGGAACACGGAACACAGAGCCTTGGGCTTGGGAGACTGGAATGCGGAACACAGAGCCTTGGTCTTGAGAGACGGGAACGCAGAAAACAAAGCCTTGGTCTTGGGAGACAGGAACGCGGAACAAAGAGCCTTGGTCTTGGGAGACAGGAACACGGAACACAGAGCCTTGGGCTTGGGAGACTGGAATGCGGAACACAGAGCCTTGGTCTTGGGAGACGGGAACGCAGAACACAAAGCCTTGGTCTTGGGAGACTGGAATGCAGAACACAGAGCTTTGGTCTTGGGAGAAGTGAACATGGAACACAGAGCCTTGGTCTTGGGAGACAGGAACACGGAACACAGAGCCTTGGTCTTGGGAGACAGGAACACGGAACGCAGAGCCTTGTTCTTGGGCGACAGGAACGCGGAATACAGAGCCTTGGTCTTGGGAGATGGAAACGCAGAACACAACGCCTTGGTCTTGGGAGGCAGGAACGCGGAACACATAGCCTTGGTCTTGGGAGACAGGTACACGGAACACAGAGCCTTGGTCTTCGGAGACGGGAACACTGAACAAAGAGCCTTGATCTTGGGTGACGGGAGCGCATAACTCAGAGCCTTGGTCTTGGGAGACAGGAACGCGGATCACAGTGCTTTGGTCTTCGGAGACGGGAACGCAGAACACAGAGCCTTGGTCTTGGGAACAGGAACAAGGATCACAGAGCCTTGTTCTTGGGAGACGGGACACAGAACACTGAGCCTTGCTCTTGGGAGACGGGAACAGGGAACACTGAGCTTTAGTCCTGGGAGACGGCAACGCGGAACACTGAGCCTTGGTCTTTGGAGAAAGGAACAGGGAACACAGAGGGTTGGTCTTGGGAGACAGGAACACAGAACACAGAGCCTTGGTCTTGGGAGACGGGAACACAGAACACAGAGCCTTGGTCTTTGGAGACGGGAACAGGGAACACTGAGCCTTCGTCTTGGGAGACCGGAACAGGGAACACAGAGCCTTGGTCTTAGGAGACGGGAAAGCGGAACACAGAGCCTTGGTCTTGGGAGACGGGAACACAGGTCACAGAGACTTGGTCTTGGGAGACGGGAACTCGGAGCACAGAGCCTTGGTCTTGGGAGACGAGAACACGGAACACAGAGCCTTGGTCTTGGGAGACAGGAACACGGATCACAGAGCCTAGGTCATGGGAGCTGGGAACACAGAACACAGAGCCTTGGTCTTGGGAGACGGGATCAGGGAACACTGAGCCTTGCTCTTGGGAGACTGGAACAGGAAACCCAGAGCCTTGGCCTTAGGAGACGGGAACGCGGAACCCAGAGCCTTGGTCTTGAGAGACGGAAACACGGAACACAGAGCCTTGGACTTGGCAGACGGGAACACGGATCACAGAGCCTTGGTATTGGGAGACAGGAACACGGAACACAAAGCCTTGGCCTTGGGAGACGGGAACTCAGAACACAACCCCTTGGTCTTGGGAGACAGGAATGCGGAACACAGAGCCTTGGGCTTGGGAGACGGGAACGCAGAACACAGAGCCTTTGTCTTGGGAGACAGGAACGCAGAACACAACACCTTGGTCTTGGGAGGCAGGAATGCGGAACACAGAGCTTTGGACTTGGGAGACGGGAATGCGGAACACAGAGCCTTGGTCTTGGGAGACAGGAACACGGAACACAGATCCTTGGGCTTGAGAGACGGGAACACAGAACACAGAGCCTTTGTCTTTTGCAGAGGGGAACACGGAACACAGAGCCTTGGTCTTGGGAGACAGGAACACGGAACACAAAGCCTTGGCCTTGGGAGACGGGAACTCAGAACACAACACCTTGGTCTTGGGAGACAGGAATGCGGAACACAGAGCCTTGGGCTTGAGAGACGGGAACGCAGAACACAGAGCCTTGGTCTTTTGCAGACGGGAACATGGAACACAGAGCCTTGGACTTGGGAGACGGGAACACGGATCACAGAGCCTTGGTCTTGGGAGACGGGAACTCAGAACACTGAGCCTTGGTCTTGGGAGACGGGAACACGGAACACAAATCCTTAGTCTTTGGAGACGGGAACACGGAACACAGAGCCTTGGGCTTAGGAGACGGGAACGCAGAACACAAAGCCTTGGTCTTGGGAGACAGGAACGCGGAACACAGAGCCTTGGGCTTGGGAGACTGGATTGCGGAACACAGAGCCTTGGGCTTGGGAGACGGGAATGCAGAACACAAAGCTTTCGTCTTGGGAGACAGGAACACGGAACACAGAGCCTTGGTCTTGGGAGACGGGAACACGGAATGCAGAGCCTTGTTCTTGGGAGACGGGAACGCGGAATACAGAGCCTTGGTCTTGGGAGACGGGAAACAGAACACTAAGCCTTGGTCTTGGGAGACGGGAACAGGGAACACTGAGCTTTGGTCTTGGGAGACGGCAACGCGGAACACTGAGCCTTGGTCTTGGGAGACAGGAACGCGGAACACAGAGCCTTGGTCTTGGGACGCGGGAACACGGAACACAGAGCCTTGGTCTTGGGAGACGGGAACGCAGAACACAGAACCTTGGTCTTGGGAGACCGGAACAGGGAACACAGAGCCTTGGTCTTGGGAGACGGGAACACGGAACACAGAGCCTTGGGCTTGGGAGACGGGAACACGGAACACAGAGCCTTGGTCTTGGGAGACGGGAACGCAGAACACAGAACCTTGGTCTTGGGAGACAGGAACGCGGAACTCAGAGCCATGATCTTGGGAGACGGGAACGCGGAACACAGAGCCTTGGTCTTGGGAGATGGGATCGCAGAACACAACGCCTTGGTCTTGTGAGTCAGGAACGCGGAACACAGAGCCTTGGTCTTGGGAGACGGGATCGCAGAACACAGAGCCTTGGTCTTGAGAGACGTGAACTCAGAACAAAGAGCCTTGGTCTTGGCAGACAGGAACGCGGTACACAGAGCCTTGGTATTGGGAGACAGGAACACGGAACACAAAGCCTTGGCCTTGGGAGACGGGAACTCAGAACACAACCCCTTGGTCTTGGGAGACAGGAATGCGGAACACAGAGCCTTGGGCTTGGGAGACGGGAACGCAGAACACAGAGCCTTTGTCTTGGGAGACAGGAACGCAGAACACAACACCTTGGTCTTGGGAGGCAGGAATGCGGAACACAGAGCTTTGGACTTGGGAGACGGGAATGCGGAACACAGAGCCTTGGTCTTGGGAGACAGGAACACGGAACACAGATCCTTGGGCTTGAGAGACGGGAACACAGAACACAGAGCCTTTGTCTTTTGCAGAGGGGAACACGGAACACAGAGCCTTGGTCTTGGGAGACAGGAACACGGAACACAAAGCCTTGGCCTTGGGAGACGGGAACTCAGAACACAACACCTTGGTCTTGGGAGACAGGAATGCGGAACACAGAGCCTTGGGCTTGAGAGACGGGAACGCAGAACACAGAGCCTTGGTCTTTTGCAGACGGGAACATGGAACACAGAGCCTTGGACTTGGGAGACGGGAACACGGATCACAGAGCCTTGGTCTTGGGAGACGGGAACTCAGAACACTGAGCCTTGGTCTTGGGAGACGGGAACACGGAACACAAATCCTTAGTCTTTGGAGACGGGAACACGGAACACAGAGCCTTGGGCTTAGGAGACGGGAACGCAGAACACAAAGCCTTGGTCTTGGGAGACAGGAACGCGGAACACAGAGCCTTGGGCTTGGGAGACTGGATTGCGGAACACAGAGCCTTGGGCTTGGGAGACGGGAATGCAGAACACAAAGCTTTCGTCTTGGGAGACAGGAACACGGAACACAGAGCCTTGGTCTTGGGAGACGGGAACACGGAATGCAGAGCCTTGTTCTTGGGAGACGGGAACGCGGAACACTGAGCCTTGGTCTTGGGAGACGGGAAACAGAACACTAAGCCTTGGTCTTGGGAGACGGGAACAGGGAACACTGAGCTTTGGTCTTGGGAGACGGCAACGCGGAACACTGAGCCTTGGTCTTGGGAGACAGGAACGCGGAACACAGAGCCTTGGTCTTGGGACGCGGGAACACGGAACACAGAGCCTTGGTCTTGGGAGACGGGAACGCAGAACACAGAACCTTGGTCTTGGGAGACCGGAACAGGGAACACAGAGCCTTGGTCTTGGGAGACGGGAACACGGAACACAGAGCCTTGGGCTTGGGAGACGGGAACACGGAACACAGAGCCTTGGTCTTGGGAGACGGGAACGCAGAACACAGAACCTTGGTCTTGGGAGACAGGAACGCGGAACTCAGAGCCATGATCTTGGGAGACGGGAACGCGGAACACAGAGCCTTGGTCTTGGGAGATGGGATCGCAGAACACAACGCCTTGGTCTTGTGAGTCAGGAACGCGGAACACAGAGCCTTGGTCTTGGGAGACGGGATCGCAGAACACAGAGCCTTGGTCTTGAGAGACGTGAACTCAGAACACAGAGCCTTGGTCTTGGCAGACAGGAACGCGGTACACAGAGCCTTGGGCTTGCGAGACGGGAACTCAGAACACTGAGCCTTGGTCTTGTGAGTCAGGAACGCAGAACACAGAGCCTTGGTCTTTGGAGACGGGAACACGGAACACAAAGCCTTGGTCTTGGGAGACGTGAACTCAGAACACAGAGCCTTGGTCTTGGGAGACAGGAACACGGAACACAGAGCCTTGTGCTTGGGAGACTGGAATGCGGAACACAGAGCCTTGGTCTTGGGAGATGGGAACGCAGAACACAAAGCCTTGGTCTTGGGAGACAGGAACGCGGAACACAGAGCCTTGGGCTTGGGAGACTGGAATGCAGAACACAGAGCTTTGGTCTTGGGAAAAGTGAACACGGAACACAGAGCCTTGGTCTTGGGAGACAGGAACACGGAACACAGAGCCTTGGTCTTGGGAGGCAGGAACGCGGAACGCAGAGCCATGATCTTGGGAGACGGGAAAGCAGAACACAAAGCCTTGGTTTTGGGCAATAGGAACGCGGAACACAGAGCTTTGGGCTTGTGAGACGGGAACGCAGAACACAGAGCCTTTGTCTTGGGAGACGGGAACACAGATCACAGAGCCTTGCTCTTGGGAGACGGGAACACAGAACACAGAGCCTTGTTCTTGGGAGACGGGAACGCGGAACACAGAGCCTTAGTCTTGGGAGATGGGATCGCAGAACACAACGCCTTGGTCTTGTGAGTCAGGAACGCGGAACACAGAGCCTTGGTCTTGGGAGACAGGATCGCTGAACACAGAGCCTTGGTCTTGGGAGACGTGAACTCAGAACACAGAGCCTTGGTCTTGGCAGACAGGAACGCGGTACACAGAGCCTTGGGCTTGCGAGACGGGAACTCAGAACACTGAGCCTTGGTCTTTGGAGATGGGAACACGGAACACAAAGCCTTGGTCTTGGGAGACAGGAACGCGGAACAAAGAGCCTTGGTCTTGGGGGACAGGAACACGGAACACAGAGCCTTGGGCTTGGGAGACTGGAATGCGGAACACAGAGCCTTGGTCTTGAGAGACGGGAACGCAGAACACAAAGCCTTGGTCTTGGGAGACAGGAACGCGGAACAAAGAGCCTTGGTCTTGGGAGACAGGAACACGGAACACAGAGCCTTGGGCTTGGGAGACTGGAATGCGGAACACAGAGCCTTGGTCTTGGGAGACGGGAACGCAGAACACAAAGCCTTGGTCTTGGGAGACTGGAATGCAGAACACAGAGCTTTGGTCTTGGGAGAAGTGAACATGGAACACAGAGCCTTGGTCTTGGGAGACAGGAACACGGAACACAGAGCCTTGGTCTTGGGAGACAGGAACACGGAACGCAGAGCCTTGTTCTTGGGCGACAGGAACGCGGAATACAGAGCCTTGGTCTTGGGAGATGGAAACGCAGAACACAACGCCTTGGTCTTGGGAGGCAGGAACGCGGAACACATAGCCTTGGTCTTGGGAGACAGGTACACGGAACACAGAGCCTTGGTCTTCGGAGACGGGAACACTGAACAAAGAGCCTTGATCTTGGGTGACGGGAGCGCATAACTCAGAGCCTTGGTCTTGGGAGACAGGAACGCGGATCACAGTGCTTTGGTCTTCGGAGACGGGAACGCAGAACACAGAGCCTTGGTCTTGGGAACAGGAACAAGGATCACAGAGCCTTGTTCTTGGGAGACGGGACACAGAACACTGAGCCTTGCTCTTGGGAGACGGGAACAGGGAACACTGAGCTTTGGTCCTGGGAGACGGCAACGCGGAACACTGAGCCTTGGTCTTTGGAGAAAGGAACAGGGAACACAGAGGGTTGGTCTTGGGAGACAGGAACACAGAACACAGAGCCTTGGTCTTGGGAGACGGGAACACAGAACACAGAGCCTTGGTCTTTGGAGACGGGAACAGGGAACACTGAGCCTTCGTCTTGGGAGACCGGAACAGGGAACACAGAGCCTTGGTCTTAGGAGACGGGAAAGCGGAACACAGAGCCTTGGTCTTGGGAGACGGGAACACAGGTCACAGAGACTTGGTCTTGGGAGACGGGAACTCGGAGCACAGAGTCTTGGTCTTGGGAGACGAGAACACGGAACACAGAGCCTTGGTCTTGGGAGACAGGAACACGGATCACAGAGCCTAGGTCATGGGAGCTGGGAACACAGAACACAGAGCCTTGGTCTTGGGAGACGGGATCAGGGAACACTGAGCCTTGCTCTTGGGAGACTGGAACAGGAAACCCAGAGCCTTGGCCTTAGGAGACGGGAACGCGGAACCCAGAGCCTTGGTCTTGAGAGACGGGAACACGGAACACAGAGCCTTGGACTTGGCAGACGGGAACACGGATCACAGAGCCTTGGTATTGGGAGACAGGAACACGGAACACAAAGCCTTGGCCTTGGGAGACGGGAACTCAGAACACAACCCCTTGGTCTTGGGAGACAGGAATGCGGAACACAGAGCCTTGGGCTTGGGAGACGGGAACGCAGAACACAGAGCCTTTGTCTTGGGAGACAGGAACGCAGAACACAACACCTTGGTCTTGGGAGGCAGGAATGCGGAACACAGAGCTTTGGACTTGGGAGACGGGAATGCGGAACACAGAGCCTTGGTCTTGGGAGACAGGAACACGGAACACAGATCCTTGGGCTTGAGAGACGGGAACACAGAACACAGAGCCTTTGTCTTTTGCAGAGGGGAACACGGAACACAGAGCCTTGGTCTTGGGAGACAGGAACACGGAACACAAAGCCTTGGCCTTGGGAGACGGGAACTCAGAACACAACACCTTGGTCTTGGGAGACAGGAATGCGGAACACAGAGCCTTGGGCTTGAGAGACGGGAACGCAGAACACAGAGCCTTGGTCTTTTGCAGACGGGAACATGGAACACAGAGCCTTGGACTTGGGAGACGGGAACACGGATCACAGAGCCTTGGTCTTGGGAGACGGGAACTCAGAACACTGAGCCTTGGTCTTGGGAGACGGGAACACGGAACACAAATCCTTAGTCTTTGGAGACGGGAACACGGAACACAGAGCCTTGGGCTTAGGAGACGGGAACGCAGAACACAAAGCCTTGGTCTTGGGAGACAGGAACGCGGAACACAGAGCCTTGGGCTTGGGAGACTGGATTGCGGAACACAGAGCCTTGGGCTTGGGAGACGGGAATGCAGAACACAAAGCTTTCGTCTTGGGAGACAGGAACACGGAACACAGAGCCTTGGTCTTGGGAGACGGGAACACGGAATGCAGAGCCTTGTTCTTGGGAGACGGGAACGCGGAATACAGAGCCTTGGTCTTGGGAGACGGGAAACAGAACACTAAGCCTTGGTCTTGGGAGACGGGAACAGGGAACACTGAGCTTTGGTCTTGGGAGACGGCAACGCGGAACACTGAGCCTTGGTCTTGGGAGACAGGAACGCGGAACACAGAGCCTTGGTCTTGGGACGCGGGAACACGGAACACAGAGCCTTGGTCTTGGGAGACGGGAACGCAGAACACAGAACCTTGGTCTTGGGAGACCGGAACAGGGAACACAGAGCCTTGGTCTTGGGAGACGGGAACACGGAACACAGAGCCTTGGGCTTGGGAGACGGGAACACGGAACACAGAGCCTTGGTCTTGGGAGACGGGAACGCAGAACACAGAACCTTGGTCTTGGGAGACAGGAACGCGGAACTCAGAGCCATGATCTTGGGAGACGGGAACGCGGAACACAGAGCCTTGGTCTTGGGAGATGGGATGGCAGAACACAACGCCTTGGTCTTGTGAGTCAGGAACGCGGAACACAGAGCCTTGGTCTTGGGAGACGGGATCGCAGAACACAGAGCCTTGGTCTTGAGAGACGTGAACTCAGAACACAGAGCCTTGGTCTTGGCAGACAGGAACGCGGTACACAGAGCCTTGGGCTTGCGAGACGGGAACTCAGAACACTGAGCCTTGGTCTTTGGAGACGGGAACACGGAACACAAAGCCTTGGTCTTGGGAGACAGGAACGCGAAACAAAGAGCCTTGGTCTTGGGAGACAGGAACACGGAACACAGAGCCTTGGGCTTGGGAGACTGGAATGCGGAACACAGAGCCTTGGTCTTGGGAGATGGGAACGCAGAACACAAAGCCTTGGTCTTGGGAGACAGGAACGCGGAACACAGAGCCTTGGGCTTGGGAGACTGGAATGCAGAACACAGAGCTTTGGTCTTGGGAAAAGTGAACACGGAACACAGAGCCTTGGTCTTGGGAGACAGGAACACGGAACACAGAGCCTTGGTCTTGGGAGACGGGAACACGGAACGCAGAGCCTTGTTCTTGGGAGACAGGAACGCGGAATACAGAGCCTTGGTCTTGGGAGATGGAAACGCAGAACACAACGCCTTGGACTTGGGAGGCAGGAACGCGGAACGCAGAGCCTTGGCCTTGGGAGAAGGGAACTCAGAACACAGAGCCTTGGTCTTGGGAGACAGGTACACGGAACACAGAGCCTTGGTCTTCGGAGACGGGAACACTGAACAAAGAGCCTTGATCTTGGGTGACGGGAGCGCATAACTCAGAGCCTTGGTCTTGGGAGACAGGAACGCGGATCACAGTGCTTTGGTCTTCGGAGACGGGAACACAGAACACAGAGCCTTGGTCTTGGGAACAGGAACAAGGATCACAGAGCCTTGTTCTTGGGAGACGGGACACAGAACACTGAGCCTTGGTCTTGGGAGACGGGAACAGGGAACACTGAGCTTTGGTCTTGGGAGACGGCAACGCGGAACACTGAGCCTTGGTCTTTGGAGAACGGAACAGGGAACACAGAGGGTTGTTCTTGGGAGACAGGAACACAGAACACAGAGCCTTGGTCTTGGGAGACGGGAACACAGAACACAGAGCCTTGGTCTTTGGAGACGGGAACAGGGAACACTGAGCCTTCGTCTTGGGAGACCGGAACAGGGAACACAGAGCCTTGGTCTTAGGAGACGGGAACGCGGAACACAGAGCCTTGGTCTTGGGAGACGGGAACACAGGTCACAGAGACTTGGTCTTGGGAGACGGGAACACGGAGCACAGAGCCTTGGTCTTGGGAGACGAGAACACGGAACACAGAGCCTTGGTCTTGGGAGACAGGAACACGGATCACAGAGCCTTGGTCATGGGATCCGGGAACACAGAACACAGAGCCTTGGTCTTGGGAGACGGGATCAGGGAACACTGAGCCTTTCTCTTGGGAGACTGGAACAGGGAACCCAGAGCCTTGCCCTTAGGAGACGGGAACGCGGAACCCAGAGACTTGGTCTTGAGAGACGGGAACACGGAACACAGAGCCTTGGACTTGGCAGACGGGAACACGGATCACAGAGCCTTGGTATTGGGAGACAGGAACACGGAACACAAAGCCTTGGCGTTGGGAGACGGGAACTCAGAACACAACCCCTTGGTCTTGGGAGACAGGAATGCGGAACACAGAGCCTTGGGCTTGGGAGACGGGAACGCAGAACACAGAGCCTTTGTCTTGGGAGACAGGAACGCAGAACACAACACCTTGGTCTTGGGAGGCAGGAATGCGGAACACAGAGCTTTGGACTTGGGAGACGGGAATGCGGAACACAGAGCCTTGGTCTTGGGAGACAAGAACACGGAACACAGATCCTTGGGCTTGAGAGACGGGAACACAGAACACAGAGCCTTTGTCTTTTGCAGAGGGGAACACGGAACACAGAGCCTTGGTCTTGGGAGACAGGAACACGGAACACAAAGCCTTGGCCTTGGGAGACGGGAACTCAGAACACAACACCTTGGTCTTGGGAGACAGGAATGCGGAACACAGAGCCTTGGGCTTGAGAGACGGGAACGCAGAACACAGAGCCTTGGTCTTTTGCAGACGGGAACACGGAACACAGAGCCTTGGACTTGGGAGACGGGAACACGGATCACAGAGCCTTGGTCTTGGGAGACGGGAACTCAGAACACTGAGCCTTGGTCTTGGGAGACGGGAACACGGAACACAAATCCTTAGTCTTTGGAGACGGGAACACGGAACACAGAGCCTTGGGCTTAGGAGACGGGAACGCAGAACACAAAGCCTTGGTCTTGGGAGACAGGAACGCGGAACACAGAGCCTTGGGCTTGGGAGACTGGATTGCGGAACACAGAGCCTTGGGCTTGGGAGACGGGAATGCAGAACACAAAGCTTTCGTCTTGGGAGAAGTGAACACGGAACACAGAGCCTTGGTCTTGGGAGACAGGAACACGGAACACAGAGCCTTGGTCTTGGGAGACGGGAACACGGAATGCAGAGCCTTGTTCTTGGGAGACGGGAACGCGGAATACAGAGCCTTGGTCTTGGGAGACGGGAAACAGAACACTAAGCCTTGGTCTTGGGAGACGGGAACAGGGAACACTGAGCTTTGGTCTTGGGAGACGGCAACGCGGAACACTGAGCCTTGGTCTTGGGAGACAGGAACGCGGAACACAGAACCTTGGTCTTGGGAGACCGGAACAGGGAACACAGAGCCTTGGTCTTGGGAGACGGGAACACGGAACACAGAGCCTTGGGCTTGGGAGACGGGAACACGGAACACAGAGCCTTGGTCTTGGGAGACGGGAACGCAGAACACAGAACCTTGGTCTTGGGAGACAGGAACGCCGAACTCAGAGCCATGATCTTGGGAGACGGGAAAGCAGGACACAAAGCCTTGGTGTTGGGAGATAGGAACGCGGAACACAGAGCATTGGGCTTGTGAGACTGGAACGCAGAACACAGAGCCTTTGTCTTGGGAGACGGGAACACAGATCACAGAGCCTTGCTCTTGGGAGACGGGAACACAGAACTCAGAGCCTTGTTCTTGGGAGACGGGAACGCGGAACACAGAGCCTTGGTCTTGGGAGATGGGATCGCAGAACACAACGCCTTGGTCTTGTGAGTCAGGAACGCGGAACACAGAGCCTTGGTCTTGGGAGACGGGATCGCAGAACACAGAGCCTTGGTCTTGAGAGACGTGAACTCAGAACACAGAGCCTTGGTCTTGGCAGACAGGAACGCGGTACACAGAGCCTTGGGCTTGCGAGACGGGAACTCAGAACACTGAGCCTTGGTCTTTGGAGACGGGAACACGGAACACAAAGCCTTGGTCTTGGGAGACAGGAACGCGAAACAAAGAGCCTTGGTCTTGGGAGACAGGAACACGGAACACAGAGCCTTGGGCTTGGGAGACTGGAATGCGGAACACAGAGCCTTGGTCTTGGGAGACGGGAACGCAGAACACAAAGCCTTGGTCTTGGGAGACAGGAACGCGGAACACAGAGCCTTGGGCTTGGGAGACTGGAATGCAGAACACAGAGCTTTGGTCTTGGGAGAAGTGAACACGGAACACAGAGCCTTGGTCTTGGGAGACAGGAACACGGAACACAGAGCCTTGGTCTTGGGAGACGGGAACACGGAACGCAGAGCCTTGTTCTTGGGAGACAGGAACGCGGAATACAGAGCCTTGGTCTTGGGAGATGGAAACGCAGAACACAACGCCTTGGACTTGGGAGGCAGGAACGCGGAACGCAGAGCCTTGGCCTTGGGAGAAGGGAACTCAGAACACAGAGCCTTGGTCTTGGGAGACAGGTACACGGAACACAGAGCCTTGGTCTTCGGAGACGGGAACACTGAACACAGAGTCTTGGTCTTGGGAACAGGAACAGGAACAAGGATCACAGAGCCTTGTTCTTGGGAGACGGGACACAGAACACTGAGCCTTGGTCTTGGGAGACGGGAACAGGGAACACTGAGCTTTGGTCTTGGGAGACGGCAACGCGGAATGACTGAGCCTTGGTCTTTGGAGAACGGAACAGGGAACACAGAGGGTTGGTCTTGGGAGACAGGAACACAGAACACAGAGCCTTGGTCTTGGGAGACGGGAACACAGAACACAGAGCCTTGGTCTTTGGAGACGGGAACAGGGAACACTGAGCCTTCGTCTTGGGAGACCGGAACAGGGAACACAGAGCCTTGGTCTTAGGAGACGGGAACGCGGAACACAGAGCCTTGGTCTTGGGAGACGGGAACGCAGAACACAAAGCCTTGGTCTTGGGAGACAGGAACGCGGAACACAGAGCCTTGGGCTTGGGAGACTGGATTGTGGAACACAGAGCCTTGGGCTTGGGAGACGGGAATGCAGAACACAGAGCTTTGGTCTTGGGAGAAGTGAACATGGAACACAGAGCCTTGGTCTTGGGAGACAGGAACACGGAACACAGAGCCTTGGTCTTGGGAGACGGGAACACAGAACACAGAGCCTTGGTCTTGGGAACAGGAACAAGGATCACAGAGCCTTGTTCTTGGGAGACGGGACACAGAACACTGAGCCTTGGTCTTGGGAGACGGGAACAGGGAACACTGAGCTTTGGTCTTGGGAGACGGCAACGCGGAACACTGAGCCTTGGTCTTTGGAGAACGGAACAGGGAACACAGAGGGTTGGTCTTGGGAGACAGGAACACAGAACACAGAGCCTTGGTCTTGGGAGACGGGAACACAGAACACAGAGCCTTGGTCTTTGGAGACGGGAACAGGGAACACTGAGCCTTCGTCTTGGGAGACCGGAACAGGGAACACAGAGCCTTGGTCTTAGGAGACGGGAACGCGGAACACAGAGCCTTGGTCTTGGGAGACGGGAACACAGGTCACAGAGACTTGGTCTTGGGAGACGGGAACACGGAGCACAGAGCCTTGGTCTTGGGAGACGAGAACACGGAACACAGAGCCTTGGTCTTGGGAGACAGGAACACGGATCACAGAGCCTTGGTCATGGGAGCCGGGAACACAGAACACAGAGCCTTGGTCTTGGGAGACGGGATCAGGGAACACTGAGCCTTGCTCTTGGGAGACTGGAACAGGGAACCCAGAGCCTTGCCCTTAGGAGACGGGAACGCGGAACACAGAGCCTTGGTCTTGGGAGACGGGAACACCAAACACAGAGCCTTGGTCTTTGGAGACGGGAACACGGAACACAAAGCCTTTGTATTGGGAGAAGGGAAAGCAGAACACAAAGCCTTGGTCTTGGGAGACAGGAACGCGGAACACAGAGCCTTGGGCTTGGGAGACGGGAACGCAGAACACAGAGCTTTGGTCTTGGGAGAAGTGAACACGGAACACAGAGCCTTGGGCTTGAGAGACGGAAACACGGAACACAGAGCCTTGGACTTGGGAGACGGGAACACGGATCACAGAGCCTTGGTATTGGGAGACAGGAACACGGAACACAAAGCCTTGGCCTTGGGAGACGGGAACTCAGAACACAACCCCTTGGTCTTGGGAGACAGGAATGCGGAACACAGAGCCTTGGGCTTGAGAGACGGGAACGCAGAACACTGAGCCTTGGTCTTTTGCAGACGGGAACACGGAACACAGAGCCTTGGACTTGGGAGACGGGAACACGGATCACAGAGCCTTGGTCTTGGGAGACGGGAACTCAGAACACTGAGCCTTGGTCTTGGGAGACGGGAACACGGAACACAGATCCTTAGTCTTTGGAGACGGGAACACGGAACACAGAGCCTTGGGCTTGGGAGACGGGAACGCAGAACACAAAGCCTTGGTCTTGGGAGACAGGAACGCGGAACACAGAGCCTTGGGCTTGGGAGACTGGATTGTGGAACACAGAGCCTTGGGCTTGGGAGACGGGAATGCAGAACACAGAGCTTTGGTCTTGGGAGAAGTGAACATGGAACACAGAGCCTTGGTCTTGGGAGACAGGAACACGGAACACAGAGCCTTGGTCTTGGGAGACGGGAACACAGAACACAGAGCCTTGGTCTTGGGAACAGGAACAAGGATCACAGAGCCTTGTTCTTGGGAGACGGGACACAGAACACTGAGCCTTGGTCTTGGGAGACGGGAACAGGGAACACTGAGCTTTGGTCTTGGGAGACGGCAACGCGGAACGCAGAGCCTTGATCTTGGGTGACGGGAGCGCATAACTCAGAGCCTTGGTCTTGGGAGACAGGAACGCGGATCACAGTGCTTTGGTCTTCGGAGACGGGAACACAGAACACAGAGCCTTTGTCTTGGGAACAGGAACAAGGATCACAGAGCCTTGTTCTTGGGAGACCGGACACAGAACACTGAGCCTTGGTCTTGGGAGACGGGAACAGGGAACACTGAGCTTTGGTCTTGGGAGACGGCAACGCGGAACACTGAGCCTTGGTCTTTGGAGAACGGAACAGGGAACACAGAGGGTTGGTCTTGGGAGACAGGAACACAGAACACAGAGCCTTGGTCTTGGGAGACGGGAACACAGAACACAGAGCCTTGGTCTTTGCAGACGGGAACAGGGAACACTGAGCCTTCGTCTTGGGAGACCGGAACAGGGAACACAGAGCCTTGGTCTTAGGAGACGGGAACGCGGAACACAGAGCCTTGGTCTTGGGAGACGGGAACACAGGTCACAGAGACTTGGTCTTGGGAGACGGGAACACGGAGCACAGAGCCTTGGTCTTGGGAGACGAGAACACGGAACACAGAGCCTTGGTCTTGGGAGACAGGAACACGGATCACAGAGCCTTGGTCTTGGGAGACGGGAACACGGAGCACAGAGCCTTGGTCTTGGGAGACGAGAACACGGAACACAGAGCCTTGGTCTTGGGAGACAGGAACACGGATCACAGAGCCTTGGTCATGGGAGCCGGGAACACAGAACACAGAGCCTTGGTCTTGGGAGACGGGATCAGGGAACACTGAGCCTTGCTCTTGGGAGACTGGAACAGGGAACCCAGAGCCTTGCCCTTAGGAGACGGGAACGCGGAACACAGAGCCTTGGTCTTGGGAGACGGGAACACCAAACACAGAGCCTTGGTCTTTGGAGACGGGAACACGGAACACAAAGCCTTTGTATTGGGAGAAGGGAAAGCAGAACACAAAGCCTTGGTCTTGGGAGACAGGAACGCGGAACACAGAGCCTTGGGCTTGGGAGACGGGAACGCAGAACACAGAGCTTTGGTCTTGGGAGAAGTGAACACGGAACACAGAGCCTTGGGCTTGAGAGACGGAAACACGGAACACAGAGCCTTGGACTTGGGAGACGGGAACACGGATCACAGAGCCTTGGTATTGGGAGACAGGAACACGGAACACAAAGCCTTGGCCTTGGGAGACGGGAACTCAGAACACAACCCCTTGGTCTTGGGAGACAGGAATGCGGAACACAGAGCCTTGGGCTTGAGAGACGGGAACGCAGAACACTGAGCCTTGGTCTTTTGCAGACGGGAACACGGAACACAGAGCCTTGGACTTGGGAGACGGGAACACGGATCACAGAGCCTTGGTCTTGGGAGACGGGAACTCAGAACACTGAGCCTTGGTCTTGGGAGACGGGAACACGGAACACAGATCCTTAGTCTTTGGAGACGGGAACACGGAACACAGAGCCTTGGGCTTGGGAGACGGGAACGCAGAACACAAAGCCTTGGTCTTGGGAGACAGGAACGCGGAACACAGAGCCTTGGGCTTGGGAGACTGGATTGTGGAACACAGAGCCTTGGGCTTGGGAGACGGGAATGCAGAACACAGAGCTTTGGTCTTGGGAGAAGTGAACATGGAACACAGAGCCTTGGTCTTGGGAGACAGGAACACGGAACACAGAGCCTTGGTCTTGGGAGACGGGAACACAGAACACAGAGCCTTGGTCTTGGGAACAGGAACAAGGATCACAGAGCCTTGTTCTTGGGAGACGGGACACAGAACACTGAGCCTTGGTCTTGGGAGACGGGAACAGGGAACACTGAGCTTTGGTCTTGGGAGACGGCAACGCGGAACGCAGAGCCTTGATCTTGGGTGACGGGAGCGCATAACTCAGAGCCTTGGTCTTGGGAGACAGGAACGCGGATCACAGTGCTTTGGTCTTCGGAGACGGGAACACAGAACACAGAGCCTTTGTCTTGGGAACAGGAACAAGGATCACAGAGCCTTGTTCTTGGGAGACCGGACACAGAACACTGAGCCTTGGTCTTGGGAGACGGGAACAGGGAACACTGAGCTTTGGTCTTGGGAGACGGCAACGCGGAACACTGAGCCTTGGTCTTTGGAGAACGGAACAGGGAACACAGAGGGTTGGTCTTGGGAGACAGGAACACAGAACACAGAGCCTTGGTCTTGGGAGACGGGAACACAGAACACAGAGCCTTGGTCTTTGCAGACGGGAACAGGGAACACTGAGCCTTCGTCTTGGGAGACCGGAACAGGGAACACAGAGCCTTGGTCTTAGGAGACGGGAACGCGGAACACAGAGCCTTGGTCTTGGGAGACGGGAACACAGGTCACAGAGACTTGGTCTTGGGAGACGGGAACACGGAGCACAGAGCCTTGGTCTTGGGAGACGAGAACACGGAACACAGAGCCTTGGTCTTGGGAGACAGGAACACGGATCACAGAGCCTTGGTCATGGGAGCCGGGAACACAGAACACAGAGCCTTGCTCTTGGGAGACTGGAACAGGGAACCCAGAGCCTTGCCCTTAGGAGACGGGAACGCGGAACACAGAGCCTTGGTCTTGGGAGACGGGAACACCAAACACAGAGCCTTGGTCTTTGGAGACGGGAACACGGAACACAAAGCCTTTGTCTTGGGAGAAGGGAAAGCAGAACACAAAGCCTTGGTCTTGGGAGACAGGAACGCGGAACACAGAGCCTTGAGCTTGGGAGACGGGAACGCAGAACACAGAGCTTTGGTCTTGGGAGAAGTGAACACGGAACACAGAGCCTTGGGCTTGAGAGACGGGAACACGGAACACAGAGCCTTGGACTTGGGAGACGGGAACACGGATCACAGAGCCTTGGTATTGGGAGACAGGAACACGGAACACAAAGCCTTGGCCTTGGGAGACGGGAACTCAGAACACAACCCCTTGGTCTTGGGAGACAGGAATGCGGAACACAGAGCCTTGGGCTTGAGAGACGGGAACGCAGAACACTGAGCCTTGGTCTTTTGCAGACGGGAACACGGAACACAGAGCCTTGGTCTTGGGAGACGGGAACTCAGAACACTGAGCCTTGTTCCTGGGAGACGGGAACACGGAACACAGATCCTTAGTCTTTGGAGACGGGAACACGGAACACAGAGCCTTGGGCTTGGGAGACGGGAACGCAGAACACAAAGCCTTGGTCTTGGGAGACAGGAACGCGGAACACAGAGCCTTGGGCTTGGGAGACTGGATTGCGGAACACAGAGCCTTGGGCTTGGGAGACGGGAATGCAGAACACAGAGCTTTGGTCTTGGGAGAAGTGAACATGGAACACAGAGCCTTGGTCTTGGGAGACAGGAACACGGAACACAGAGCCTTGGTCTTGGGAGACGGGAACACAGAACACAGAGCCTTGGTCTTGGGAGACAGGAACACGGAACACAGAGCCTTGGTCTTGGGAGACGGGAACACAGAACACTGAGCCTTGGTCTTTTGCAGACGGGAACACGGAACACAGAGCCTTGGACTTGGGAGACGGGAACACGGATCACAGAGCCTTGGTCTTGGGAGACGGGAACTCAGAACACTGAGCCTTGGTCTTTGGAGACGGGAACAGGGAACACTGAGCTTTGGTCTTGGGAGACGGCAACGCGGAACGCAGAGCCTTGATCTTGGGTGACGGGAGCGCATAACTCAGAGCCTTGGTCTTGGGAGACAGGAACGCGGATCACAGTGCTTTGGTCTTCGGAGACGGGAACACAGAACACAGAGCCTTTGTCTTGGGAACAGGAACAAGGATCACAGAGCCTTGTTCTTGGGAGACGGGACACAGAACACTGAGCCTTGGTCTTGGGAGACGGGAACAGGGAACACTGAGCTTTAGTCTTGGGAGACGGCAACGCGGAACACTGAGCCTTGGTCTTTGGAGAACGGAACAGGGAACACAGAGGGTTGGTCTTGGGAGACAGGAACACAGAACACAGAGCCTTGGTCTTGGGAGACGGGAACACAGAACACAGAGCCTTGGTCTTTGCAGACGGGAACAGGGAACACTGAGCCTTCGTCTTGGGAGACCGGAACAGGGAACACAGAGCCTTGGTCTTAGGAGACGGGAACGCGGAACACAGAGCCTTGGTCTTGGGAGACGGGAACACAGGTCACAGAGACTTGGTCTTGGGAGACGGGAACACGGAGCACAGAGCCTTGGTCTTGGGAGACGAGAACACGGAACACAGAGCCTTGGTCTTGGGAGACAGGAACACGGATCACAGAGCCTTGGTCATGGGAGCCGGGAACACAGAACACTGAGCCTTGCTCTTGGGAGACTGGAACAGGGAACCCAGAGCCTTGCCCTTAGGAGACGGGAACGCGGAACACAGAGCCTTGGTCTTGGGAGACGGGAACACCAAACACAGAGCCTTGGTCTTTGGAGACGGGAACACGGAACACAAAGCCTTTATCTTGGGAGAAGGGAAAGCAGAACACAAAGCCTTGGTCTTGGGAGACAGGAACGCGGAACACAGAGCCTTGAGCTTGGGAGACGGGAACGCAGAACACAGAGCTTTGGTCTTGGGAGAAGTGAACACGGAACACAGAGCCTTGGGCTTGAGAGACGGGAACACGGAACACAGAGCCTTGGACTTGGGAGACGGGAACACGGATCACAGAGCCTTGGTATTGGGAGACAGGAACACGGAACACAAAGCCTTGGCCTTGGGAGACGGGAACTCAGAACACAACCCCTTGGTCTTGGGAGACAGGAATGCGGAACACAGAGCCTTGGGCTTGAGAGACGGGAACGCAGAACACTGAGCCTTGGTCTTTTGCAGACGGGAACACGGAACACAGAGCCTTGGTCTTGGGAGACGGGAACTCAGAACACTGAGCCTTGTTCCTGGGAGACGGGAACACGGAACACAGATCCTTAGTCTTTGGAGACGGGAACACGGAACACAGAGCCTTGGGCTTGGGAGACGGGAACGCAGAACACAAAGCCTTGGTCTTGGGAGACAGGAACGCGGAACACAGAGCCTTGGGCTTGGGAGACTGGATTGCGGAACACAGAGCCTTGGGCTTGGGAGACGGGAATGCAGAACACAGAGCTTTGGTCTTGGGAGAAGTGAACATGGAACACAGAGCCTTGGTCTTGGGAGACAGGAACACGGAACACAGAGCCTTGGTCTTGGGAGACGGGAACAAAGAACACAGAGCCTTGGTCTTGGGAGACAGGAACACGGAACACAGAGCCTTGGTCTTGGGAGACGGGAACACAGAACACTGAGCCTTGGTCTTTTGCAGACGGGAACACGGAACACAGAGCCTTGGACTTGGGAGACGGGAACACGGATCACAGAGCCTTGGTCTTGGGAGACGGGAACTCAGAACACTGAGCCTTGGTCTTTGGAGACGGGAACACGGAACACAGATCCTTAGTCTTTGGAGACGGGAACACGGAACACAGAGCCTTGGGCTTGGGAGACGGGAACGCAGAACACAAAGCCTTGGTCTTGGGAGACAGGAACGCGGAACACAGAGCCTTGGGCTTGGGAGACTGGATTGCGGAACACAGAGCCTTGGGCTTGGGAGACGGGAATGCAGAACACAGAGCTTTGGTCTTGGGAGAAGTGAACACGGAACACAGAGCCTTGGTCTTGGGAGACAGGAACACGGAACACAGAGCCTTGGTCTTGGGAGACGGGAACACGGATCACAGAGCCTTGGTATTGGGAGACAGGAACACGGAACACAAAGCCTTGGCCTTGGGAGACGGGAACTCAGAACACAACCCCTTGGTCTTGGGAGACAGGAATGCGGAACACAGAGCCTTGGGCTTGAGAGACGGGAACGCAGAACACTGAGCCTTGGTCTTTTGCAGACGGGAACACGGAACACAGAGCCTTGGACATGGGAGACGGGAACACGGATCACAGAGCCTTGGTCTTGGGAGACGGGAACTCAGAACACTGAGCCTTGGTCTTGGGAGACGGGAACAGGGAACCCAGAGCCTTGCCCTTAGGAGACGGGAACGCGGAACACAGAGCCTTGGTCTTGGGAGACGGGAACACCAAACACAGAGCCTTGGTCTTTGGAGACGGGAACACGGAACACAAAGCCTTTGTCTTGGGAGAAGGGAAAGCAGAACACAGACCCTTGGTCTTTGCAGACGGGAACAGGGAACACTGAGCCTTCGTCTTGGGAGACCGGAACAGGGAACACAGAGCCTTGGTCTTAGGAGACGGGAACGCGGAACACAGAGCCTTGGTCTTGGGAGACGGGAACACAGGTCACAGAGACTTGGTCTTGGGAGACGGGAACACGGAGCACAGAGCCTTGGTCTTGGGAGACGAGAACACGGAACACAGAGCCTTGGTCTTGGGAGACAGGAACACGGATCACAGAGCCTTGGTCATGGGAGCCGGGAACACAGAACACTGAGCCTTGCTCTTGGGAGACTGGAACAGGGAACCCAGAGCCTTGCCCTTAGGAGACGGGAACGCGGAACACAGAGCCTTGGTCTTGGGAGACGGGAACACCAAACACAGAGCCTTGGTCTTTGGAGACGGGAACACGGAACACAAAGCCTTTATCTTGGGAGAAGGGAAAGCAGAACACAAAGCCTTGGTCTTGGGAGACAGGAACGCGGAACACAGAGCCTTGAGCTTGGGAGACGGGAACGCAGAACACAGAGCTTTGGTCTTGGGAGAAGTGAACACGGAACACAGAGCCTTGGGCTTGAGAGACGGGAACACGGAACACAGAGCCTTGGACTTGGGAGACGGGAACACGGATCACAGAGCCTTGGTATTGGGAGACAGGAACACGGAACACAAAGCCTTGGCCTTGGGAGACGGGAACTCAGAACACAACCCCTTGGTCTTGGGAGACAGGAATGCGGAACACAGAGCCTTGGGCTTGAGAGACGGGAACGCAGAACACTGAGCCTTGGTCTTTTGCAGACGGGAACACGGAACACAGAGCCTTGGTCTTGGGAGACGGGAACTCAGAACACTGAGCCTTGTTCCTGGGAGACGGGAACACGGAACACAGATCCTTAGTCTTTGGAGACGGGAACACGGAACACAGAGCCTTGGGCTTGGGAGACGGGAACGCAGAACACAAAGCCTTGGTCTTGGGAGACAGGAACGCGGAACACAGAGCCTTGGGCTTGGGAGACTGGATTGCGGAACACAGAGCCTTGGGCTTGGGAGACGGGAATGCAGAACACAGAGCTTTGGTCTTGGGAGAAGTGAACATGGAACACAGAGCCTTGGTCTTGGGAGACAGGAACACGGAACACAGAGCCTTGGTCTTGGGAGACGGGAACAAAGAACACAGAGCCTTGGTCTTGGGAGACAGGAACACGGAACACAGAGCCTTGGTCTTGGGAGACGGGAACACAGAACACTGAGCCTTGGTCTTTTGCAGACGGGAACACGGAACACAGAGCCTTGGACTTGGGAGACGGGAACACGGATCACAGAGCCTTGGTCTTGGGAGACGGGAACTCAGAACACTGAGCCTTGGTCTTTGGAGACGGGAACACGGAACACAGATCCTTAGTCTTTGGAGACGGGAACACGGAACACAGAGCCTTGGGCTTGGGAGACGGGAACGCAGAACACAAAGCCTTGGTCTTGGGAGACAGGAACGCGGAACACAGAGCCTTGGGCTTGGGAGACTGGATTGCGGAACACAGAGCCTTGGGCTTGGGAGACGGGAATGCAGAACACAGAGCTTTGGTCTTGGGAGAAGTGAACACGGAACACAGAGCCTTGGTCTTGGGAGACAGGAACACGGAACACAGAGCCTTGGTCTTGGGAGACGGGAACACGGATCACAGAGCCTTGGTATTGGGAGACAGGAACACGGAACACAAAGCCTTGGCCTTGGGAGACGGGAACTCAGAACACAACCCCTTGGTCTTGGGAGACAGGATTGCGGAACACAGAGCCTTGGGCTTGAGAGACGGGAACGCAGAACACTGAGCCTTGGTCTTTTGCAGACGGGAACACGGAACACAGAGCCTTGGACATGGGAGACGGGAACACGGATCACAGAGCCTTGGTCTTGGGAGACGGGAACTCAGAACACTGAGCCTTGGTCTTGGGAGACGGGAACACGGAACACAGATCCTTAGTCTTTGGAGACGGGAACACGGAACACAGAGCCTTGGGCTTGGGAGACGGGAACGCAGAACACAAAGCCTTGGTCTTGGGAGACAGGAACGCGGAACACAGAGCCTTGGGCTTGGGAGACTGGATTGTGGAACACAGAGCCTTGGGCTTGGGAGACGGGAATGCAGAACACAGAGCTTTGGTCTTGGGAGAAGTGAACATGGAACACAGAGCCTTGGTCTTGGGAGACAGGAACACGGAACACAGAGCCTTGGTCTTGGGAGACGGGAACACAGAACACAGAGCCTTGGTCTTGGGAACAGGAACAAGGATCACAGAGCCTTGTTCTTGGGAGACGGGACACAGAACACTGAGCCTTGGTCTTGGGAGACTGGAACAGGGAACACTGAGCTTTGGTCTTGGGAGACGGCAACGCGGAACGCAGAGCCTTGATCTTGGGTGACGGGAGCGCATAACTCAGAGCCTTGGTCTTGGGAGACAGGAACGCGGATCACAGTGCTTTGGTCTTCGGAGACGGGTACACAGAACACAGAGCCTTTGTCTTGGGAACAGGAACAAGGATCACAGAGCCTTGTTCTTGGGAGACGGGACACAGAACACTGAGCCTTGGTCTTGGGAGACGGGAACAGGGAACACTGAGCTTTGGTCTTGGGAGACGGCAACGCGGAACACTGAGCCTTGGTCTTTGGAGAACGGAACAGGGAACACAGAGGGTTGGTCTTGGGAGACAGGAACACAGAACACAGAGCCTTGGTCTTGGGAGACGGGAACACAGAACACAGAGCCTTGGTCTTTGCAGACGGGAACAGGGAACACTGAGCCTTCGTCTTGGGAGACCGGAACAGGGAACACAGAGCCTTGGTCTTAGGAGACGGGAACGCGGAACACAGAGCCTTGGTCTTGGGAGACGGGAACACAGGTCACAGAGACTTGGTCTTGGGAGACGGGAACACGGAGCACAGAGCCTTGGTCTTGGGAGACGAGAACACGGAACACAGAGCCTTGGTCTTGGGAGACAGGAACACGGATCACAGAGCCTTGGTCATGGGAGCCGGGAACACAGAACACAGAGCCTTGCTCTTGGGAGACTGGAACAGGGAACCCAGAGCCTTGCCCTTAGGAGACGGGAACGCGGAACACAGAGCCTTGGTCTTGGGAGACGGGAACACCAAACACAGAGCCTTGGTCTTTGGAGACGGGAACACGGAACACAAAGCCTTTGTCTTGGGAGAAGGGAAAGCAGAACACAAAGCCTTGGTCTTGGGAGACAGGAACGCGGAACACAGAGCCTTGAGCTTGGGAGACGGGAACGCAGAACACAGAGCTTTGGTCTTGGGAGAAGTGAACACGGAACACAGAGCCTTGGGCTTGAGAGACGGGAACACGGAACACAGAGCCTTGGACTTGGGAGACGGGAACACGGATCACAGAGCCTTGGTATTGGGAGACAGGAACACGGAACACAAAGCCTTGGCCTTGGGAGACGGGAACTCAGAACACAACCCCTTGGTCTTGGGAGACAGGAATGCGGAACACAGAGCCTTGGGCTTGAGAGACGGGAACGCAGAACACTGAGCCTTGGTCTTTTGCAGACGGGAACACGGAACACAGAGCCTTGGTCTTGGGAGACGGGAACTCAGAACACTGAGCCTTGTTCCTGGGAGACGGGAACACGGAACACAGATCCTTAGTCTTTGGAGACGGGAACACGGAACACAGAGCCTTGGGCTTGGGAGACGGGAACGCAGAACACAAAGCCTTGGTCTTGGGAGACAGGAACGCGGAACACAGAGCCTTGGGCTTGGGAGACTGGATTGCGGAACACAGAGCCTTGGGCTTGGGAGACGGGAATGCAGAACACAGAGCTTTGGTCTTGGGAGAAGTGAACATGGAACACAGAGCCTTGGTCTTGGGAGACAGGAACACGGAACACAGAGCCTTGGTCTTGGGAGACGGGAACACAGAACACTGAGCCTTGGTCTTTTGCAGACGGGAACACGGAACACAGAGCCTTGGACTTGGGAGACGGGAACACGGATCACAGAGCCTTGGTCTTGGGAGACGGGAACACAGAACACTGAGCCTTGGTCTTTGGAGACGGGAACAGGGAACACTGAGCTTTGGTCTTGGGAGACGGCAACGCGGAACGCAGAGCCTTGATCTTGGGTGACGGGAGCGCATAACTCAGAGCCTTGGTCTTGGGAGACAGGAACGCGGATCACAGTGCTTTGGTCTTCGGAGACGGGAACACAGAACACAGAGCCTTTGTCTTGGGAACAGGAACAAGGATCACAGAGCCTTGTTCTTGGGAGACGGGACACAGAACACTGAGCCTTGGTCTTGGGAGACGGGAACAGGGAACACTGAGCTTTGGTCTTGGGAGACGGCAACGCGGAACACTGAGCCTTGGTCTTTGGAGAACGGATCAGGGAACACAGAGGGTTGGTCTTGGGAGACAGGAACACAGAACACAGAGCCTTGGTCTTGGGAGACGGGAACACAGAACACAGAGCCTTGGTCTTTGCAGACGGGAACAGGGAACACTGAGCCTTCGTCTTGGGAGACCGGAACAGGGAACACAGAGCCTTGGTCTTAGGAGACGGGAACGCGGAACACAGAGCCTTGGTCTTGGGAGACGGGAACACAGGTCACAGAGACTTGGTCTTGGGAGACGGGAACACGGAGCACAGAGCCTTGGTCTTGGGAGACGAGAACACGGAACACAGAGCCTTGGTCTTGGGAGACAGGAACACGGATCACAGAGCCTTGGTCATGGGAGCCGGGAACACAGAACACTGAGCCTTGCTCTTGGGAGACTGGAACAGGGAACCCAGAGCCTTGCCCTTAGGAGACGGGAACGCGGAACACAGAGCCTTGGTCTTGGGAGACGGGAACACCAAACACAGAGCCTTGGTCTTTGGAGACGGGAACACGGAACACAAAGCCTTTATCTTGGGAGAAGGGAAAGCAGAACACAAAGCCTTGGTCTTGGGAGACAGGAACGCGGAACACAGAGCCTTGAGCTTGGGAGACGGGAACGCAGAACACAGAGCTTTGGTCTTGGGAGAAGTGAACACGGAACACAGAGCCTTGGGCTTGAGAGACGGGAACACGGAACACAGAGCCTTGGACTTGGGAGACGGGAACACGGATCACAGAGCCTTGGTATTGGGAGACAGGAACACGGAACACAAAGCCTTGGCCTTGGGAGACGGGAACTCAGAACACAACCCCTTGGTCTTGGGAGACAGGAATGCGGAACACAGAGCCTTGGGCTTGAGAGACGGGAACGCAGAACACTGAGCCTTGGTCTTTTGCAGACGGGAACACGGAACACAGAGCCTTGGTCTTGGGAGACGGGAACTCAGAACACTGAGCCTTGTTCCTGGGAGACGGGAACACGGAACACAGATCCTTAGTCTTTGGAGACGGGAACACGGAACACAGAGCCTTGGGCTTGGGAGACGGGAACGCAGAACACAAAGCCTTGGTCTTGGGAGACAGGAACGCGGAACACAGAGCCTTGGGCTTGGGAGACTGGATTGCGGAACACAGAGCCTTGGGCTTGGGAGACGGGAATGCAGAACACAGAGCTTTGGTCTTGGGAGAAGTGAACATGGAACACAGAGCCTTGGTCTTGGGAGACAGGAACACGGAACACAGAGCCTTGGTCTTGGGAGACGGGAACACAGAACACAGAGCCTTGGTCTTGGGAGACAGGAACACGGAACACAGAGCCTTGGTCTTGGGAGACGGGAACACAGAACACTGAGCCTTGGTCTTTTGCAGACGGGAACACGGAACACAGAGCCTTGGACTTGGGAGACGGGAACACGGATCACAGAGCCTTGGTCTTGGGAGACGGGAACTCAGAACACTGAGCCTTGGTCTTTGGAGACGGGAACACGGAACGCAGATCCTTAGTCTTTGGAGACGGGAACACGGAACACAGAGCCTTGGGCTTGGGAGACGGGAACGCAGAACACAAAGCCTTGGTCTTGGGAGACAGGAACGCGGAACACAGAGCCTTGGGCTTGGGAGACTGGATTGCGGAACACAGAGCCTTGGGCTTGGGAGACGGGAATGCAGAACACAGAGCTTTGGTCTTGGGAGAAGTGAACACGGAACACAGAGCCTTGGTCTTGGGAGACGGGAACACAGAACACAGAGCCTTGGTCTTGGGAGACGGGAACACAGAACACAGAGCCTTGGGCTTGGGAACAGGAACAAGGATCACAGAGCCTTGTTCTTGGGAGTCGGGACACAGAACACTGAGCCTTGGTCTTGGGAGACGGGAACAGGGAACACTGAGCTTTGGTCTTGGGAGACGGCAACGCGGAACACTGAGCCTTGGTCTTTGGAGAACGGAACAGGGAACACAGAGGGTTGGTCTTGGGAGACAGGAACACAGAACACAGAGCCTTGGTCTTGGGAGACGGGAACACAGAACACAGAGCCTTGGTCTTGGGAGACGGGAACACAGGTCACAGAGACTTGGTCTTGGGAGACGGGAACACGGAGCACAGAGCCTTGGTCTTGGGAGACGAGAACACGGAACACAGAGCCTTGGTCTTGGGAGACAGGAACACGGATCCAGAGCCTTGGTCATGGGAGCCGGGAACACAGAACACAGAGCCTTGGTCTTGGGAGACGGGATCAGGGAACACTGAGCCTTGCTCTTGGGAGACTGGAACAGGGAACCCAGAGCCTTGGCCTTAGGAGACGGGAACGCGGAACACAGAGCCTTGGTCTTGGGAGACGGGAACACCAAACACAGAGCCTTGGTCTTTGCAGACGAGAACACGGAACACAAAGCCTTTGTCTTGGGAGAAGGGAAAGCAGAACACAAAGCCTTGGTCTTGGGAGACAGGAACGCGGAACACAGAGCCTTGGGCTTGGGAGACGGGAACGCAGAACACAGAGCTTTGGTCTTGGGAGAAGTGAACACGGAACACAGAGCCTTGGGCTTGAGAGACGGGAACGCGGAACACAGAGCCTTGGACTTGGGAGACGGGAACACGGATCACAGAGCCTTGGTATTGGGAGACAGGAACACGGAACACAAATCCTTGGCCTTGGGAGACGGGAACTCAGAACACAACCCCTTGGTCTTGGGAGACAGGAATGCGGAACACAGAGCCTTGGGCTTGAGAGACGGGAACGCACAACACTGAGCCTTGGTCTTTTGCAGACGGGAACACGGAACACAGAGCCTTGGACTTGGGAGACGGGAACACGGATCACAGAGCCTTGGTCTTGGGAGACGGGAACTCAGAACACTGAGCCTTGGTCTTGGGAGACGGGAACACGGAACACAGATCCTTAGTCTTTGGAGACGGGAACACGGAACACAGAGCCTTGGGCTTGGGAGACGGGAACGCAGAACACAAAGCCTTGGTCTTGGGAGACAGGAACGCGGAACACAGAGCCTTGGGCTTGGGAGACTGGAATGCAGAACACAGAGCTTTGGTCTTGGGAGAAGTGAACACGGAACACAGAGCCTTGGTCTTGGGAGACAGGAACACGGAACACAGAGCCTTGGTCTTGGGAGACGGGAACACGGAACGCAGAGCCTTGTTCTTGGGAGACAGGAACGCGGAATACAGAGCCTTGGTCTTGGGAGATGGAAACGCAGAACACAACGCCTTCGACTTGGGAGGCAGGAACGCGGAACGCAGAGCCTTGGACTTGGGAGAAGGGAACACTGAACAAAGTGCCTTGATCTTGGGTGACGGGAGCGCATAACTCAGAGCCTTGGTCTTGGGAGACAGGAACGCGGATCACAGTGCTTTGGTCTTCGGAGACGGGAACACAGAACACAGAGCCTTTGTCTTGGGAACAGGAACAAGGATCACAGAGCCTTGTTCTTGGGAGACGGGACACAGAACACTGAGCCTTGGTCTTGGGAGACGGGAACAGGGAACACTGAGCTTTGGTCTTGGGAGACGGCAACGCGGAACACTGAGCCTTGGTCTTTGGAGAACGGAACAGGGAACACAGAGGGTTGGTCTTGGGAGACAGGAACACAGAACACAGAGCCTTGGTCTTGGGAGACGGGAACACAGAACACAGAGCCTTGGTCTTTGGAGACGGGAACAGGGAACACTGAGCCTTCGTCTTGGGAGACCGGAACAGGGAACACAGAGCCTTGGTCTTAGGAGACGGGAACGCGGAACACAGAGCCTTGGTCTTGGGAGACGGGAACACAGGTCACAGAGACTTGGTCTTGGGAGACGGGAACACGGAGCACAGAGCCTTGGTCTTGGGAGACGAGAACACGGAACACAGAGCCTTGGTCTTGGGAGACAGGAACACGGATCACAGAGCCTTGGTCATGGGAGCCGGGAACACAGAACACAGAGCCTTGGTCTTGGGAGACGGGATCAGGGAACACTGAGCCTTGCTCTTGGGAGACTGGAACAGGGAACCCAGAGCCTTGCCCTTAGGAGACGGGAACGCGGAACACAGAGGATTGGTCTTGGGAGACAGGAACACCAAACACAGAGCCTTGGTCTTTGGAGACGGGAACACGGAACACAAAGCCTTTGTCTTGGGAGAAGGGAAAGCAGAACACAAAGCCTTGGTCTTGGGAGACAGGAACGCGGAACACAGAGCCTTGGGCTTGGGAGACGGGAACGCAGAACACAGAGCTTTGGTCTTGGGAGAAGTGAACACGGAACACAGAGCCTTGGGCTTGAGAGACGGGAACACGGAACAAAGAGCCTTGGACTTGGGAGACGGGAACACGGATCACAGAGCCTTGGTATTGGGAGACAGGAACACGGAACACAAAGCCTTGGCCTTGGGAGACGGCAACGCGGAACACTGAGCCTTGGTCTTTGGAGAACGGAACAGGGAACACAGAGGGTTGGTCTTGGGAGACAGGAACACAGAACACAGAGCCTTGGTCTTGGGAGACGGGAACACAGAACACAGAGCCTTGGTCTTGGGAGACGGGAACACAGGTCACAGAGACTTGGTCTTGGGAGACGGGAACACGGAGCACAGAGCCTTGGTCTTGGGAGACGAGAACACGGAACACAGAGCCTTGGTCTTGGGAGACAGGAACACGGATCCAGAGCCTTGGTCATGGGAGCCGGGAACACAGAACACAGAGCCTTGGTCTTGGGAGACGGGATCAGGGAACACTGAGCCTTGCTCTTGGGAGACTGGAACAGGGAACCCAGAGCCTTGGCCTTAGGAGACGGGAACGCGGAACACAGAGCCTTGGTCTTGGGAGACGGGAACACCAAACACAGAGCCTTGGTCTTTGCAGACGAGAACACGGAACACAAAGCCTTTGTCTTGGGAGAAGGGAAAGCAGAACACAAAGCCTTGGTCTTGGGAGACAGGAACGCGGAACACAGAGCCTTGGGCTTGGGAGACGGGAACGCAGAACACAGAGCTTTGGTCTTGGGAGAAGTGAACACGGAACACAGAGCCTTGGGCTTGAGAGACGGGAACGCGGAACACAGAGCCTTGGACTTGGGAGACGGGAACACGGATCACAGAGCCTTGGTATTGGGAGACAGGAACACGGAACACAAAGCCTTGGCCTTGGGAGACGGGAACTCAGAACACAACCCCTTGGTCTTGGGAGACAGGAATGCGGAACACAGAGCCTTGGGCTTGAGAGACGGGAACGCACAACACTGAGCCTTGGTCTTTTGCAGACGGGAACACGGAACACAGAGCCTTGGACTTGGGAGACGGGAACACGGATCACAGAGCCTTGGTCTTGGGAGACGGGAACTCAGAACACTGAGCCTTGGTCTTGGGAGACGGGAACACGGAACACAGATCCTTAGTCTTTGGAGACGGGAACACGGAACACAGAGCCTTGGGCTTGGGAGACGGGAACGCAGAACACAAAGCCTTGGTCTTGGGAGACAGGAACGCGGAACACAGAGCCTTGGGCTTGGGAGACTGGAATGCAGAACACAGAGCTTTGGTCTTGGGAGAAGTGAACACGGAACACAGAGCCTTGGTCTTGGGAGACAGGAACACGGAACACAGAGCCTTGGTCTTGGGAGACGGGAACACGGAACGCAGAGCCTTGTTCTTGGGAGACAGGAACGCAGAATACAGAGCCTTGGTCTTGGGAGATGGAAACGCAGAACACAACGCCTTCGACTTGGGAGGCAGGAACGCGGAACGCAGAGCCTTGGACTTGGGAGAAGGGAACACTGAACAAAGTGCCTTGATCTTGGGTGACGGGAGCGCATAACTCAGAGCCTTGGTCTTGGGAGACAGGAACGCGGATCACAGTGCTTTGGTCTTCGGAGACGGGAACACAGAACACAGAGCCTTTGTCTTGGGAACAGGAACAAGGATCACAGAGCCTTGTTCTTGGGAGACGGGACACAGAACACTGAGCCTTGGTCTTGGGAGACGGGAACAGGGAACACTGAGCTTTGGTCTTGGGAGACGGCAACGCGGAACACTGAGCCTTGGTCTTTGGAGAACGGAACAGGGAACACAGAGGGTTGGTCTTGGGAGACAGGAACACAGAACACAGAGCCTTGGTCTTGGGAGACGGGAACACAGAACACAGAGCCTTGGTCTTTGGAGACGGGAACAGGGAACACTGAGCCTTCGTCTTGGGAGACCGGAACAGGGAACACAGAGCCTTGGTCTTAGGAGACGGGAACGCGGAACACAGAGCCTTGGTCTTGGGAGACGGGAACACAGGTCACAGAGACTTGGTCTTGGGAGACGGGAACACGGAGCACAGAGCCTTGGTCTTGGGAGACGAGAACACGGAACACAGAGCCTTGGTCTTGGGAGACAGGAACACGGATCACAGAGCCTTGGTCATGGGAGCCGGGAACACAGAACACAGAGCCTTGGTCTTGGGAGACGGGATCAGGGAACACTGAGCCTTGCTCTTGGGAGACTGGAACAGGGAACCCAGAGCCTTGCCCTTAGGAGATGGGAACGCGGAACACAGAGGATTGGTCTTGGGAGACAGGAACACCAAACACAGAGCCTTGGTCTTTGGAGACGGGAACACGGAACACAAAGCCTTTGTCTTGGGAGAAGGGAAAGCAGAACACAAAGCCTTGGTCTTGGGAGACAGGAACGCGGAACACAGAGCCTTGGGCTTGGGAGACGGGAACGCAGAACACAGAGCTTTGGTCTTGGGAGAAGTGAACACGGAACACAGAGCCTTGGGCTTGAGAGACGGGAACACGGAACACAGAGCCTTGGACTTGGGAGACGGGAACACGGATCACAGAGCCTTGGTATTGGGAGACAGGAACACGGAACACAAAGCCTTGGCCTTGGGAGACGGGAACTCAGAACACAACCCCTTGGTCTTGAGAGACGGGAACGCAGAACACTGAGCCTTGGTCTTTTGCAGACGGGAACACGGAACACAGAGCCTTGGTCTTGGGAGACGGGAACTCAGAAAACTGAGCCTTGTTCCTGGGAGACGGGAACACGGAACACAGATCCTTAGTCTTTGGAGACGGGAACACGGAACACAGAGCCTTGGGCTTGGGAGACTGGAACGCAGAACACAAAGCCTTGGTCTTGGGAGACAGGAACGCGGAACACAGAGCCTTGGGCTTGGGAGACTGGATTGCGGAACACAGAGCCTTGGGCTTGGGAGACGGGAATGCAGAACACAGAGCTTTGGTCTTGGGAGAAGTGAACATGGAACACAGAGCCTTGGTCTTGGGAGACAGGAACACGGAACACAGAGCCTTGGTCTTGGGAGACGGGAACACAGAACACAGAGCCTTGGTCTTGGGAGACAGGAACACGGAACACAGAGCCTTGGTCTTGGGAGACGGGAACACAGAACACTGAGCCTTGGTCTTTTGCAGACGGGAACACGGAACACAGAGCCTTGGACTTGGGAGACGGGAACACGGATCACAGAGCCTTGGTCTTGGGAGACGGGAACTCAGAACACTGAGCCTTGGTCTTTGGAGACGGGAACACGGAACACAGATCCTTAGTCTTTGGAGACGGGAACACGGAACACAGAGCCTTGGGCTTGGGAGACGGGAACGCAGAACACAAAGCCTTGGTCTTGGGAGACAGGAACGCGGAACACAGAGCCTTGGGCTTGGGAGACTGGATTGCGGAACACAGAGCCTTGGGCTTGGGAGACGGGAAAGCAGAACACAGAGCTTTGGTCTTGGGAGAAGTGAACACGGAACACAGAGCCTTGGTCTTGGGAGACGGGAACACAGAACACAGAGCCTTGGTCTTGGGAGACAGGAACACGGAACACAGAGCCTTGGTCTTGGGAGACGGGAACACAGAACACAGAGCCTTGGTCTTGGGAACAGGAACAAGGATCACAGAGCCTTGTTCTTGGGAGACGGGACACAGAACACTGAGCCTTCGTCTTGGGAGACGGGAACAGGGAACACTGAGCTTTGGTCTTGGGAGACGGCAACGCGGAACACTGAGCCTTGGTCTTTGGAGAACGGAACAGGGAACACAGAGGGTTGGTCTTGGGAGACGGGAACACAGAACACAGAGCCTTGGTCTTGGGAGACGGGAACACAGAACACAGAGCCTTGGTCTTGGGAGACGGGAACACAGGTCACAGAGACTTGGTCTTGGGAGACGGGAACACGGAGCACAGAGCCTTGGTCTTGGGAGACGAGAACACAGAACACAGAGCCTTGGTCTTGGGAGACGGGATCAGGGAACACTGAGCCTTGCTCTTGGGAGACTGGAACAGGGAACCCAGAGCCTTGGCCTTAGGAGACGGGAACGCGGAACACAGAGCCTTGGTCTTGGGAGACGGGAACACCAAACACAGAGCCTTGGTCTTTGCAGACGAGAACACGGAACACAAAGCCTTTGTCTTGGGAGAAGGGAAAGCAGAACACAAAGCCTTGGTCTTGGGAGACAGGAACGCGGAACACAGAGCCTTGGGCTTGGGAGACGGGAACGCAGAACACAGAGCTTTGGTCTTGGGAGAAGTGAACACGGAACACAGAGCCTTGGGCTTGAGAGACGGGAACGCGGAACACAGAGCCTTGGACTTGGGAGATGGGAACACGGATCACAGAGCCTTGGTATTGGGAGACAGGAACACGGAACACAAAGCCTTGGCCTTGGGAGACGGGAACTCAGAACACAACCCCTTGGACTTGGGAGACAGGAATGCGGAACACAGAGCCTTGGGCTTGAGAGACGGGAACGCACAACACTGAGCCTTGGTCTTTTGCAGACGGGAACACGGAACACAGAGCCTTGGACTTGGGAGACGGGAACACGGATCACAGAGCCTTGGTCTTGGGAGACGGGAACTCAGAACACTGAGCCTTGGTCTTGGGAGACGGGAACACGGAACACAGATCCTTAGTCTTTGGAGACGGGAACACGGAACACAGAGCCTTGGGCTTGGGAGACGGGAACGCAGAACACAAAGCCTTGGTCTTGGGAGACAGGAACGCGGAACACAGAGCCTTGGGCTTGGGAGACTGGAATGCAGAACACAGAGCTTTGGTCTTGGGAGAAGTGAACACGGAACACAGAGCCTTGGTCTTGGGAGACAGGAACACGGAACACAGAGCCTTTGTCTTGGGAGACGGGAACACGGAACGCAGAGCCTTGTTCTTGGGAGACAGGAACGCGGAATACAGAGCCTTGGTCTTGGGAGATGGAAACGCAGAACACAACGCCTTCGACTTGGGAGGCAGGAACGCGGAACGCAGAGCCTTGGACTTGGGAGAAGGGAACACTGAACAAAGTGCCTTGATCTTGGGTGACGGGAGCGCATAACTCAGAGCCTTGGTCTTGGGAGACAGGAACGCGGATCACAGTGCTTTGGTCTTCGGAGACGGGAACACAGAACACAGAGCCTTTGTCTTGGGAACAGGAACAAGGATCACAGAGCCTTGTTCTTGGGAGACGGGACACAGAACACTGAGCCTTGGTCTTGGGAGACGGGAACAGGGAACACTGAGCTTTGGTCTTGGGAGACGGCAACGCGGAACACTGAGCCTTGGTCTTTGGAGAACGGAACAGGGAACACAGAGGGTTGGTCTTGGGAGACAGGAAAACAGAACACAGAGCCTTGGTCTTGGGAGACGGGAACACAGAACACAGAGCCTTGGTCTTTGGAGACGGGAACAGGGAACACTGAGCCTTCGTCTTGGGAGACCGGAACAGGGAACACAGAGCCTTGGTCTTAGGAGACGGGAACGCGGAACACAGAGCCTTGGTCTTGGGAGACGGGAACACAGGTCACAGAGACTTGGTCTTGGGAGACGGGAACACGGAGCACAGAGCCTTGGTCTTGGGAGACGAGAACACGGAACACAGAGCCTTGGTCTTGGGAGACAGGAACACGGATCACAGAGCCTTGGTCATGGGAGCCGGGAACACAGAACACAGAGCCTTGGTCTTGGGAGACGGGATCAGGGAACACTGAGCCTTGCTCTTGGGAGACTGGAACAGGGAACCCAGAGCCTTGCCCTTAGGAGACGGGAACGCGGAACACAGAGGATTGGTCTTGGGAGACAGGAACACCAAACACAGAGCCTTGGTCTTTGGAGACGGGAACACGGAACACAAAGCCTTTGTCTTGGGAGAAGGGAAAGCAGAACACAAAGCCTTGGTCTTGGGAGACAGGAACGCGGAACACAGAGCCTTGGGCTTGGGAGACGGGAACGCAGAACACAGAGCTTTGGTCTTGGGAGAAGTGAACACGGAACACAGAGCCTTGGGCTTGAGAGACGGGAACACGGAACACAGAGCCTTGGACTTGGGAGACGGGAACACGGATCACAGAGCCTTGGTATTGGGAGACAGGAACACGGAACACAGAGCCTTGGCCTTGGGAGACGGGAACACAGAACACAGAGCCTTGGTCTTGGGAGACAGGAACACGGAACACAGAGCCTTGGTCTTGGGAGACGGGAACACAGAACACAGAGCCTTGGTCTTGGGAACAGGAACAAGGATCACAGAGCCTTGTTCTTGGGAGTCGGGACACAGAACACTGAGCCTTGGTCTTGGGAGACGGGAACAGGGAACACTGAGCTTTGGTGTTGGGAGACGGCAACGCGGAACACTGAGCCTTGGTCTTTGGAGAACGGAACAGGGAACACAGAGGGTTGGTCTTGGGAGACAGGAACACAGAACACAGAGCCTTGGTCTTGGGAGACGGGAACACAGAACACAGAGCCTTGGTCTTGGGAGACGGGAACACAGGTCACAGAGACATGGTCTTGGGAGACGGGAACACGGAGCACAGAGCCTTGGTCTTGGGAGACGAGAACACGGAACACAGAGCCTTGGTCTTGGGAGACAGGAACACGGATCCAGAGCCTTGGTCATGGGAGCCGGGAACACAGAACACAGAGCCTTGGTCTTGGGAGACGGGATCAGGGAACACTGAGCCTTGCTCTTGGGAGACTGGAACAGGGAACCCAGAGCCTTGGCCTTAGGAGACGGGAACGCGGAACACAGAGCCTTGGTCTTGGGAGACGGGAACACCAAACACAGAGCCTTGGTCTTTGCAGACGAGAACACGGAACACAAAGCCTTTGTCTTGGGAGAAGGGAAAGCAGAACACAAAGCCTTGGTCTTGGGAGACAGGAACGCGGAACACAGAGCCTTGGGCTTGGGAGACGGGAACGCAGAACACAGAGCTTTGGTCTTGGGAGAAGTGAACACGGAACACAGAGCCTTGGGCTTGAGAGACGGGAACGCGGAACACAGAGCCTTGGACTTGGGAGACGGGAACACGGATCACAGAGCCTTGGTATTGGGAGACAGGAACACGGAACACAAATCCTTGGCCTTGGGAGACGGGAACTCAGAACACAACCCCTTGGTCTTGGGAGACAGGAATGCGGAACACAGAGCCTTGGGCTTGAGAGACGGGAACGCACAACACTGAGCCTTGGTCTTTTGCAGACGGGAACACGGAACACAGAGCCTTGGACTTGGGAGACGGGAACACGGATCACAGAGCCTTGGTCTTGGGAGACGGGAACTCAGAACACTGAGCCTTGGTCTTGGGAGACGGGAACACGGAACACAGATCCTTAGTCTTTGGAGACGGGAACACGGAACACAGAGCCTTGGGCTTGGGAGACGGGAACGCAGAACACAAAGCCTTGGTCTTGGGAGACAGGAACGCGGAACACAGAGCCTTGGGCTTGGGAGACTGGAATGCAGAACACAGAGCTTTGGTCTTGGGAGAAGTGAACACGGAACACAGAGCCTTGGTCTTGGGAGACAGGAACACGGAACACAGAGCCTTGGTCTTGGGAGACGGGAACACGGAACGCAGAGCCTTGTTCTTGGGAGACAGGAACGCGGAATACAGAGCCTTGGTCTTGGGAGATGGAAACGCAGAACACAACGCCTTCGACTTGGGAGGCAGGAACGCGGAACGCAGAGCCTTGGACTTGGGAGAAGGGAACACTGAACAAAGTGCCTTGATCTTGGGTGACGGGAGCGCATAACTCAGAGCCTTGGTCTTGGGAGACAGGAACGCGGATCACAGTGCTTTGGTCTTCGGAGACGGGAACACAGAACACAGAGCCTTTGTCTTGGGAACAGGAACAAGGATCACAGAGCCTTGTTCTTGGGAGACGGGACACAGAACACTGAGCCTTGGTCTTGGGAGACGGGAACAGGGAACACTGAGCTTTGGTCTTGGGAGACGGCAACGCGGAACACTGAGCCTTGGTCTTTGGAGAACGGAACAGGGAACACAGAGGGTTGGTCTTGGGAGACAGGAACACAGAACACAGAGCCTTGGTCTTGGGAGACGGGAACACAGAACACAGAGCCTTGGTCTTTGGAGACGGGAACAGGGAACACTGAGCCTTCGTCTTGGGAGACCGGAACAGGGAACACAGAGCCTTGGTCTTAGGAGACGGGAACGCGGAACACAGAGCCTTGGTCTTGGGAGACGGGAACACAGGTCACAGAGACTTGGTCTTGGGAGACGGGAACACGGAGCACAGAGCCTTGGTCTTGGGAGACGAGAACACGGAACACAGAGCCTTGGTCTTGGGAGACAGGAACACGGATCACAGAGCCTTGGTCATGGGAGCCGGGAACACAGAACACAGAGCCTTGGTCTTGGGAGACGGGATCAGGGAACACTGAGCCTTGCTCTTGGGAGACTGGAACAGGGAACCCAGAGCCTTGCCCTTAGGAGACGGGAACGCGGAACACAGAGGATTGGTCTTGGGAGACAGGAACACCAAACACAGAGCCTTGGTCTTTGGAGACGGGAACACGGAACACAAAGCCTTTGTCTTGGGAGAAGGGAAAGCAGAACACAAAGCCTTGGTCTTGGGAGACAGGAACGCGGAACACAGAGCCTTGGGCTTGGGAGACGGGAACGCAGAACACAGAGCTTTGGTCTTGGGAGAAGTGAACACGGAACACAGAGCCTTGGGCTTGAGAGACGGGAACACGGAGCACAGAGCCTTGGTCTTGGGAGACGGGAACACAGAACACAGAGCCTTGGTCTTGGGAGACGGGAACACAGGTCACAGAGACTTGGTCTTGGGAGACGGGAACACGGAGCACAGAGCCTTGGTCTTGGGAGACGAGAACACGGAACACAGAGCCTTGGTCTTGGGAGACAGGAACACGGATCCAGAGCCTTGGTCATGGGAGCCGGGAACACAGAACACAGAGCCTTGGTCTTGGGAGACGGGATCAGGGAACACTGAGCCTTGCTCTTGGGAGACTGGAACAGGGAACCCAGAGCCTTGGCCTTAGGAGACGGGAACGCGGAACACAGAGCCTTGGTCTTGGGAGACGGGAACACCAAACACAGAGCCTTGGTCTTTGCAGACGAGAACACGGAACACAAAGCCTTTGTCTTGGGAGAAGGGAAAGCAGAACACAAAGCCTTGGTCTTGGGAGACAGGAACGCGGAACACAGAGCCTTGGGCTTGGGAGACGGGAACGCAGAACACAGAGCTTTGGTCTTGGGAGAAGTGAACACGGAACACAGAGCCTTGGGCTTGAGAGACGGGAACGCGGAACACAGAGCCTTGGACTTGGGAGACGGGAACACGGATCACAGAGCCTTGGTATTGGGAGACAGGAACACGGAACACAAAGCCTTGGCCTTGGGAGACGGGAACTCAGAACACAACCCCTTGGTCTTGGGAGACAGGAATGCGGAACACAGAGCCTTGGGCTTGAGAGACGGGAACGCACAACACTGAGCCTTGGTCTTTTGCAGACGGGAACACGGAACACAGAGCCTTGGACTTGGGAGACGGGAACACGGATCACAGAGCCTTGGTCTTGGGAGACGGGAACTCAGAACACTGAGCCTTGGTCTTGGGAGACGGGAACACGGAACACAGATCCTTAGTCTTTGGAGACGGGAACACGGAACACAGAGCCTTGGGCTTGGGAGACGGGAACGCAGAACACAAAGCCTTGGTCTTGGGAGACAGGAACGCGGAATACAGAGCCTTGGTCTTGGGAGATGGAAACGCAGAACACAACGCCTTCGACTTGGGAGGCAGGAACGCGGAACGCAGAGCCTTGGACTTGGGAGAAGGGAACACTGAACAAAGTGCCTTGATCTTGGGTGACGGGAGCGCATAACTCAGAGCCTTGGTCTTGGGAGACAGGAACGCGGATCACAGTGCTTTGGTCTTCGGAGACGGGAACACAGAACACAGAGCCTTTGTCTTGGGAACAGGAACAAGGATCACAGAGCCTTGTTCTTGGGAGACGGGACACAGAACACTGAGCCTTGGTCTTGGGAGACGGGAACAGGGAACACTGAGCTTTGGTCTTGGGAGACGGCAACGCGGAACACTGAGCCTTGGTCTTTGGAGAACGGAACAGGGAACACAGAGGGTTGGTCTTGGGAGACAGGAACACAGAACACAGAGCCTTGGTCTTGGGAGACGGGAACACAGAACACAGAGCCTTGGTCTTTGGAGACGGGAACAGGGAACACTGAGCCTTCGTCTTGGGAGACCGGAACAGGGAACACAGAGCCTTGGTCTTAGGAGACGGGAACGCGGAACACAGAGCCTTGGTCTTGGGAGACGGGAACACAGGTCACAGAGACTTGGTCTTGGGAGACGGGAACACGGAGCACAGAGCCTTGGTCTTGGGAGACGAGAACACGGAACACAGAGCCTTGGTCTTGGGAGACAGGAACACGGATCACAGAGCCTTGGTCATGGGAGCCGGGAACACAGAACACAGAGCCTTGGTCTTGGGAGACGGGATCAGGGAACACTGAGCCTTGCTCTTGGGAGACTGGAACAGGGAACCCAGAGCCTTGCCCTTAGGAGACGGGAACGCGGAACACAGAGGATTGGTCTTGGGAGACAGGAACACCAAACACAGAGCCTTGGTCTTTGGAGACGGGAACACGGAACACAAAGCCTTTGTCTTGGGAGAAGGGAAAGCAGAACACAAAGCCTTGGTCTTGGGAGACAGGAACGCGGAACACAGAGCCTTGGGCTTGGGAGACGGGAACGCAGAACACAGAGCTTTGGTCTTGGGAGAAGTGAACACGGAACACAGAGCCTTGGGCTTGAGAGACGGGAACACGGAGCACAGAGCCTTGGTCTTGGGAGACGGGAACACAGAACACAGAGCCTTGGTCTTGGGAGACGGGAACACAGGTCACAGAGACTTGGTCTTGGGAGACGGGAACACGGAGCACAGAGCCTTGGTCTTGGGAGACGAGAACACGGAACACAGAGCCTTGGTCTTGGGAGACAGGAACACGGATCCAGAGCCTTGGTCATGGGAGCCGGGAACACAGAACACAGAGCCTTGGTCTTGGGAGACTGGATCAGGGAACACTGAGCCTTGCTCTTGGGAGACTGGAACAGGGAACCCAGAGCCTTGGCCTTAGGAGACGGGAACGCGGAACACAGAGCCTTGGTCTTGGGAGACGGGAACACCAAACACAGAGCCTTGGTCTTTGCAGACGAGAACACGGAACACAAAGCCTTTGTCTTGGGAGAAGGGAAAGCAGAACACAAAGCCTTGGTCTTGGGAGACAGGAACGCGGAACACAGAGCCTTGGGCTTGGGAGACGGGAACGCAGAACACAGAGCTTTGGTCTTGGGAGAAGTGAACACGGAACACAGAGCCTTGGGCTTGAGAGACGGGAACGCGGAACACAGAGCCTTGGACTTGGGAGACGGGAACACGGATCACAGAGCCTTGGTATTGGGAGACAGGAACACGGAACACAAAGCCTTGGCCTTGGGAGACGGGAACTCAGAACACAACCCCTTGGTCTTGGGAGACAGGAATGCGGAACACAGAGCCTTGGGCTTGAGAGACGGGAACGCACAACACTGAGCCTTGGTCTTTTGCAGACGGGAACACGGAACACAGAGCCTTGGACTTGGGAGACGGGAACACGGATCACAGAGCCTTGGTCTTGGGAGACGGGAACTCAGAACACTGAGCCTTGGTCTTGGGAGACGGGAACACGGAACACAGATCCTTAGTCTTTGGAGACGGGAACACGGAACACAGAGCCTTGGGCTTGGGAGACGGGAACGCAGAACACAAAGCCTTGGTCTTGGGAGACAGGAACGCGGAACACAGAGCCTTGGGCTTGGGAGACTGGAATGCAGAACACAGAGCTTTGGTCTTGGGAGAAGTGAACACGGAACACAGAGCCTTGGTCTTGGGAGACAGGAACACGGAACACAGAGCCTTTGTCTTGGGAGACGGGAACACGGAACGCAGAGCCTTGTTCTTGGGAGACAGGAACGCGGAATACAGAGCCTTGGTCTTGGGAGATGGAAACGCAGAACACAACGCCTTCGACTTGGGAGGCAGGAACGCGGAACGCAGAGCCTTGGACTTGGGAGAAGGGAACACTGAACAAAGTGCCTTGATCTTGGGTGACGGGAGCGCATAACTCAGAGCCTTGGTCTTGGGAGACAGGAACGCGGATCACAGTGCTTTGGTCTTCGGAGACGGGAACACAGAACACAGAGCCTTTGTCTTGGGAACAGGAACAAGGATCACAGAGCCTTGTTCTTGGGAGACGGGACACAGAACACTGAGCCTTGGTCTTGGGAGACGGGAACAGGGAACACTGAGCTTTGGTCTTGGGAGACGGCAACGCGGAACACTGAGCCTTGGTCTTTGGAGAACGGAACAGGGAACACAGAGGGTTGGTCTTGGGAGACAGGAAAACAGAACACAGAGCCTTGGTCTTGGGAGACGGGAACACAGAACACAGAGCCTTGGTCTTTGGAGACGGGAACAGGGAACACTGAGCCTTCATCTTGGGAGACCGGAACAGGGAACACAGAGCCTTGGTCTTAGGAGACGGGAACGCGGAACACAGAGCCTTGGTCTTGGGAGACGGGAACACAGGTCACAGAGACTTGGTCTTGGGAGACGGGAACACGGAGCACAGAGCCTTGGTCTTGGGAGACGAGAACACGGAACACAGAGCCTTGGTCTTGGGAGACAGGAACACGGATCACAGAGCCTTGGTCATGGGAGCCGGGAACACAGAACACAGAGCCTTGGTCTTGGGAGACAGGAACACGGATCACAGAGCCTTGGTCATGGGAGCCGGGAACACAGAACACAGAGCCTTGGTCTTGGGAGACGGGATCAGGGAACACTGAGCCTTGCTCTTGGGAGACTGGAACAGGGAACCCAGAGCCTTGCCCTTAGGAGATGGGAACGCGGAACACAGAGGATTGCTCTTGGGAGACAGGAACACCAAACACAGAGCCTTGGTCTTTGGAGACGGGAACACGGAACACAAAGCCTTTGTCTTGGGAGAAGGGAAAGCAGAACACAAAGCCTTGGTCTTGGGAGACAGGAATGCGGAACACAGAGCCTTGGGCTTGGGAGACGGGAACGCAGAACACAGAGCTTTGGTCTTGGGAGAAGTGAACACGGAACACAGAGCCTTGGGCTTGAGAGACGGGAACACGGAACACAGAGCCTTGGACTTGGGAGACGGGAACACGGATCACAGAGCCTTGGTATTGGGAGACAGGAACACGGAACACAAAGCCTTGGCCTTGGGAGACGGGAACTCAGAACACAACCCCTTGGTCTTGAGAGACGGGAACGCAGAACACTGAGCCTTGGTCTTTTGCAGACGGGAACACGGAACACAGAGCCTTGGTCTTGGGAGACGGGAACTCAGAAAACTGAGCCTTGTTCCTGGGAGACGGGAACACGGAACACAGATCCTTAGTCTTTGGAGACGGGAACACGGAACACAGAGCCTTGGGCTTGGGAGACGGGAACGCAGAACACAAAGCCTTGGTCTTGGGAGACAGGAACGCGGAACACAGAGCCTTGGGCTTGGGAGACTGGATTGCGGAACACAGAGCCTTGGGCTTGGGAGACGGGAATGCAGAACACAGAGCTTTGGTCTTGGGAGAAGTGAACATGGAACACAGAGCCTTGGTCTTGGGAGACAGGAACACGGAACACAGAGCCTTGGTCTTGGGAGACGGGAACACAGAACACAGAGCCTTGGTCTTGGGAGACAGGAACACGGAACACAGAGCCTTGGTCTTGGGAGACGGGAACACAGAACACTGAGCCTTGGTCTTTTGCAGACGGGAACACGGAACACAGAGCCTTGGACTTGGGAGACGGGAACACGGATCACAGAGCCTTGGTCTTGGGAGACGGGAACTCAGAACACTGAGCCTTGGTCTTTGGAGACGGGAACACGGAACACAGATCCTTAGTCTTTGGAGACGGGAACACGGAACACAGAGCCTTGGGCTTGGGAGACGGGAACGCAGAACACAAAGCCTTGGTCTTGGGAGACAGGAACGCGGAACACAGAGCCTTGGGCTTGGGAGACTGGATTGCGGAACACAGAGCCTTGGGCTTGGGAGACGGGAATGCAGAACACAGAGCTTTGGTCTTGGGAGAAGTGAACACGGAACACAGAGCCTTGGTCTTGGGAGACGGGAACACAGAACACAGAGCCTTGGTCTTGGGAGACAGGAACACGGAACACAGAGCCTTGGTCTTGGGAGACGGGAACACAGAACACAGAGCCTTGGTCTTGGGAACAGGAACAAGGATCACAGAGCCTTGTTCTTGGGAGACGGGACACAGAACACTGAGCCTTGGTCTTGGGAGACGGGAACAGGGAACACTGAGCTTTGGTCTTGGGAGACGGCAACGCGGAACACTGAGCCTTGGTCTTTGGAGAACGGAACAGGGAACACAGAGGGTTGGTCTTGGGAGACAGGAACACAGAACACAGAGCCTTGGTCTTGGGAGACGGGAACACAGAACACAGAGCCTTGGTCTTGGGAGACGGGAACACAGGTCACAGAGACTTGGTCTTGGGAGACGGGAACACGGAGCACAGAGCCTTGGTCTTGGGAGACGAGAACACGGAACACAGAGCCTTGGTCTTGGGAGACAGGAACACGGATCCAGAGCCTTGGTCATGGGAGCCGGGAACACAGAACACAGAGCCTTGGTCTTGGGAGACGGGATCAGGGAACACTGAGCCTTGCTCTTGGGAGACTGGAACAGGGAACCCAGAGCCTTGGCCTTAGGAGACGGGAACGCGGAACACAGAGCCTTGGTCTTGGGAGACGGGAACACCAAACACAGAGCCTTGGTCTTTGCAGACGAGAACACGGAACACAAAGCCTTTGTCTTGGGAGAAGGGAAAGCAGAACACAAAGCCTTGGTCTTGGGAGACAGGAACGCGGAACACAGAGCCTTGGGCTTGGGAGACGGGAACGCAGAACACAGAGCTTTGGTCTTGGGAGAAGTGAACACGGAACACAGAGCCTTGGGCTTGAGAGACGGGAACGCGGAACACAGAGCCTTGGACTTGGGAGACGGGAACACGGATCACAGAGCCTTGGTATTGGGAGACAGGAACACGGAACACAAAGCCTTGGCCTTGGGAGACGGGAACTCAGAACACAACCCCTTGGTCTTGGGAGACAGGAATGCGGAACACAGAGCCTTGGGCTTGAGAGACGGGAACGCACAACACTGAGCCTTGGTCTTTTGCAGACGGGAACACGGAACACAGAGCCTTGGACTTGGGAGACGGGAACACGGATCACAGAGCCTTGGTCTTGGGAGACGGGAACTCAGAACACTGAGCCTTGGTCTTGGGAGACGGGAACACGGAACACAGATCCTTAGTCTTTGGAGACGGGAACACGGAACACAGAGCCTTGGGCTTGGGAGACGGGAACGCAGAACACAAAGCCTTGGTCTTGGGAGACAGGAACGCGGAACACAGAGCCTTGGGCTTGGGAGACTGGAATGCAGAACACAGAGCTTTGGTCTTGGGAGAAGTGAACACGGAACACAGAGCCTTGGTCTTGGGAGACAGGAACACGGAACACAGAGCCTTGGTCTTGGGAGACGGGAACACGGAACGCAGAGCCTTGTTCTTGGGAGACAGGAACGCAGAATACAGAGCCTTGGTCTTGGGAGATGGAAACGCAGAACACAACGCCTTCGACTTGGGAGGCAGGAACGCGGAACGCAGAGCCTTGGACTTGGGAGAAGGGAACACTGAACAAAGTGCCTTGATCTTGGGTGACGGGAGCGCATAACTCAGAGCCTTGGTCTTGGGAGACAGGAACGCGGATCACAGTGCTTTGGTCTTCGGAGACGGGAACACAGAACACAGAGCCTTTGTCTTGGGAACAGGAACAAGGATCACAGAGCCTTGTTCTTGGGAGACGGGACACAGAACACTGAGCCTTGGTCTTGGGAGACGGGAACAGGGAACACTGAGCTTTGGTCTTGGGAGACGGCAACGCGGAACACTGAGCCTTGGTCTTTGGAGAACGGAACAGGGAACACAGAGGGTTGGTCTTGGGAGACAGGAACACAGAACACAGAGCCTTGGTCTTGGGAGACGGGAACACAGAACACAGAGCCTTGGTCTTTGGAGACGGGAACAGGGAACACTGAGCCTTCGTCTTGGGAGACCGGAACAGGGAACACAGAGCCTTGGTCTTAGGAGACGGGAACGCGGAACACAGAGCCTTGGTCTTGGGAGACGGGAACACAGGTCACAGACACTTGGTCTTGGGAGACGGGAACACGGAGCACAGAGCCTTGGTCTTGGGAGACGAGAACACGGAACACAGAGCCTTGGTCTTGGGAGACAGGAACACGGATCACAGAGCCTTGGTCATGGGAGCCGGGAACACAGAACACAGAGCCTTGGTCTTGGGAGACGGGATCAGGGAACACTGAGCCTTGCTCTTGGGAGACTGGAACAGGGAACCCAGAGCCTTGCCCTTAGGAGACGGGAACGCGGAACACAGAGGATTGGTCTTGGGAGACAGGAACACCAAACACAGAGCCTTGGTCTTTGGAGACGGGAACACGGAACACAAAGCCTTTGTCTTGGGAGAAGGGAAAGCAGAACACAAAGCCTTGGTCTTGGGAGACAGGAACGCGGAACACAGAGCCTTGGGCTTGGGAGACGGGAACGCAGAACACAGAGCTTTGGTCTTGGGAGTAGTGAACACGGAACACAGAGCCTTGGGCTTGAGAGACGGGAACACGGAACACAGAGCCTTGGACTTGGGAGACGGGAACACGGATCACAGAGCCTTGGTATTGGGAGACAGGAACACGGAACACAAAGCCTTGGCCTTGGGAGACGGGAACTCAGAACACAACCCCTTGGTCTTGGGAGACAGGAATGCGGAACACAGAGCCTTGGGCTTGAGAGACGGGAACGCAGAACACTGAGCCTTGGTCTTTTGCAGACGGGAACACGGAACACAGAGCCTTGGTCTTGGGAGACGGGAACTCAGAACACTGAGCCTTGTTCCTGGGAGACGGGAACACGGAACACAGATCCTTAGTCTTTGGAGACGGGAACACGGAACACAGAGCCTTGGGCTTGGGAGACGGGAACGCAGAACACAAAGCCTTGGTCTTGGGAGACAGGAACGCGGAACACAGAGCCTTGGGCTTGGGAGACTGGATTGCGGAACACAGAGCCTTGGGCTTGGGAGACGGGAATGCAGAACACAGAGCTTTGGTCTTGGGAGAAGTGAACATGGAACACAGAGCCTTGGTCTTGGGAGACAGGAACACGGAACACAGAGCCTTGGTCTTGGGAGACGGGAACACAGAACACAGAGCCTTGGTCTTGGGAGACAGGAACACGGAACACAGAGCCTTGGTCTTGGGAGACGGGAACACAGAACACTGAGCCTTGGTCTTTTGCAGACGGGAACACGGAACACAGAGCCTTGGACTTGGGAGACGGGAACACGGATCACAGAGCCTTGGTCTTGGGAGACGGGAACTCAGAACACTGAGCCTTGGTCTTTGGAGACGGGAACACGGAACACAGATCCTTAGTCTTTGGAGACGGGAACACGGAACACAGAGCCTTGGGCTTGGGAGACGGGAACGCAGAACACAAAGCCTTGGTCTTGGGAGACAGGAACGCGGAACACAGAGCCTTGGGCTTGGGAGACTGGATTGCGGAACACAGAGCCTTGGGCTTGGGAGACGGGAATGCAGAACACAGAGCTTTGGTCTTGGGAGAAGTGAACACGGAACACAGAGCCTTGGTCTTGGGAGACGGGAACACAGAACACAGAGCCTTGGTCTTGGGAGACAGGAACACGGAACACAGAGCCTTGGTCTTGGGAGACGGGAACACAGAACACAGAGCCTTGGTCTTGGGAACAGGAACAAGGATCACAGAGCCTTGTTCTTGGGAGTCGGGACACAGAACACTGAGCCTTGGTCTTGGGAGACGGGAACAGGGAACACTGAGCTTTGGTCTTGGGAGACGGCAACGCGGAACACTGAGCCTTGGTCTTTGGAGAACGGAACAGGGAACACAGAGGGTTGGTCTTGGGAGACAGGAACACAGAACACAGAGCCTTGGTCTTGGGAGACGGGAACACAGAACACAGAGCCTTGGTCTTGGGAGACGGGAACACAGGTCACAGAGACTTGGTCTTGGGAGACGGGAACACGGAGCACAGAGCCTTGGTCTTGGGAGACGAGAACACGGAACACAGAGCCTTGGTCTTGGGAGACAGGAACACGGATCCAGAGCCTTGGTCATGGGAGCCGGGAACACAGAACACAGAGCCTTGGTCTTGGGAGACGGGATCAGGGAACACTGAGCCTTGCTCTTGGGAGACTGGAACAGGGAACCCAGAGCCTTGGCCTTAGGAGACGGGAACGCGGAACACAGAGCCTTGGTCTTGGGAGACGGGAACACCAAACACAGAGCCTTGGTCTTTGCAGACGAGAACACGGAACACAAAGCCTTTGTCTTGGGAGAAGGGAAAGCAGAACACAAAGCCTTGGTCTTGGGAGACAGGAACGCGGAACACAGAGCCTTGGGCTTGGGAGACGGGAACGCAGAACACAGAGCTTTGGTCTTGGGAGAAGTGAACACGGAACACAGAGCCTTGGGCTTGAGAGACGGGAACGCGGAACACAGAGCCTTGGACTTGGGAGACGGGAACACGGATCACAGAGCCTTGGTATTGGGAGACAGGAACACGGAACACAAATCCTTGGCCTTGGGAGACGGGAACTCAGAACACAACCCCTTGGTCTTGGGAGACAGGAATGCGGAACACAGAGCCTTGGGCTTGAGAGACGGGAACGCACAACACTGAGCCTTGGTCTTTTGCAGACGGGAACACGGAACACAGAGCCTTGGACTTGGGAGACGGGAACACGGATCACAGAGCCTTGGTCTTGGGAGACGGGAACTCAGAACACTGAGCCTTGGTCTTGGGAGACGGGAACACGGAACACAGATCCTTAGTCTTTGGAGACGGGAACACGGAACACAGAGCCTTGGGCTTGGGAGACGGGAACGCAGAACACAAAGCCTTGGTCTTGGGAGACAGGAACGCGGAACACAGAGCCTTGGGCTTGGGAGACTGGAATGCAAAACACAGAGCTTTGGTCTTGGGAGAAGTGAACACGGAACACAGAGCCTTGGTCTTGGGAGACAGGAACACGGAACACAGAGCCTTTGTCTTGGGAGACGGGAACACGGAACGCAGAGCCTTGTTCTTGGGAGACAGGAACGCGGAATACAGAGCCTTGGTCTTGGGAGATGGAAACGCAGAACACAACGCCTTCGACTTGGGAGGCAGGAACGCGGAACGCAGAGCCTTGGACTTGGGAGAAGGGAACACTGAACAAAGTGCCTTGATCTTGGGTGACGGGAGCGCATAACTCAGAGCCTTGGTCTTGGGAGACAGGAACGCGGATCACAGTGCTTTGGTCTTCGGAGACGGGAACACAGAACACAGAGCCTTTGTCTTGGGAACAGGAACAAGGATCACAGAGCCTTGTTCTTGGGAGACGGGACACAGAACACTGAGCCTTGGTCTTGGGAGACGGGAACAGGGAACACTGAGCTTTGGTCTTGGGAGACGGCAACGCGGAACACTGAGCCTTGGTCTTTGGAGAACGGAACAGGGAACACAGAGGGTTGGTCTTGGGAGACAGGAACACAGAACACAGAGCCTTGGTCTTGGGAGACGGGAACACAGAACACAGAGCCTTGGTCTTTGGAGACGGGAACAGGGAACACTGAGCCTTCGTCTTGGGAGACCGGAACAGGGAACACAGAGCCTTGGTCTTAGGAGACGGGAACGCGGAACACAGAGCCTTGGTCTTGGGAGACGGGAACACAGGTCACAGAGACTTGGTCTTGGGAGACGGGAACACGGAGCACAGAGCCTTGGTCTTGGGAGACGAGAACACGGAACACAGAGCCTTGGTCTTGGGAGACAGGAACACGGATCACAGAGCCTTGGTCATGGGAGCCGGGAACACAGAACACAGAGCCTTGGTCTTGGGAGACGGGATCAGGGAACACTGAGCCTTGCTCTTGGGAGACTGGAACAGGGAACCCAGAGCCTTGCCCTTAGGAGACGGGAACGCGGAACACAGAGGATTGGTCTTGGGAGACAGGAACACCAAACACAGAGCCTTGGTCTTTGGAGACGGGAACACGGAACACAAAGCCTTTGTCTTGGGAGAAGGGAAAGCAGAACACAAAGCCTTGGTCTTGGGAGACAGGAACGCGGAACACAGAGCCTTGGGCTTGGGAGACGGGAACGCAGAACACAGAGCTTTGGTCTTGGGAGAAGTGAACACGGAACACAGAGCCTTGGGCTTGAGAGACGGGAACACGGAACACAGAGCCTTGGACTTGGGAGACGGGAACACGGATCACAGAGCCTTGGTATTGGGAGACAGGAACACGGAACACAAAGCCTTGGCCTTGGGAGACGGCAACGCGGAACACTGAGCCTCGGTCTTTGGAGAACGGAACAGGGAACACAGAGGGTTGGCCTTGGGAGACAGGAACACAGAACACAGAGCCTTGGTCTTGGGAGACGGGAACACAGAACACAGAGCCTTGGTCTTGGGAGACGGGAACACAGGTCACAGAGACTTGGTCTTGGGAGACGGGAACACGGAGCACAGAGCCTTGGTCTTGGGAGACGAGAACACGGAACACAGAGCCTTGGTCTTGGGAGACAGGAACACGGATCCAGAGCCTTGGTCATGGGAGCCGGGAACACAGAACACAGAGCCTTGGTCTTGGGAGACGGGATCAGGGAACACTGAGCCTTGCTCTTGGGAGACTGGAACAGGGAACCCAGAGCCTTGGCCTTAGGAGACGGGAACACGGAACACAGAGCCTTGGGATGGGAGACGGGAACGCAGAACACAAAGCCTTGGTCTTGGGAGACAGGAACGCGGAACACAGAGCCTTGGGCTTGGGAGACTGGATTGCGGAACACAGAGCCTTGGGCTTGGGAGACGGGAATGCAGAACACAGAGCTTTGGTCTTGGGAGAAGTGAACATGGAACACAGAGCCTTGGTCTTGGGAGACAGGAACACGGAACACAGAGCCTTGGTCTTGGGAGACGGGAACACAGAACACAGAGCCTTGGTCTTGGGAGACAGGAACACGGAACACAGAGCCTTGGTCTTGGGAGACGGGAACACAGAACACTGAGCCTTGGTCTTTTGCAGACGGGAACACGGAACACAGAGCCTTGGACTTGGGAGACGGGAACACGGATCACAGAGCCTTGGTCTTGGGAGACGGGAACTCAGAACACTGAGCCTTGGTCTTTGGAGACGGGAACACGGAACACAGATCCTTAGTCTTTGGAGACGGGAACACGGAACACAGAGCCTTGGGCTTGGGAGACGGGAACGCAGAACACAAAGCCTTGGTCTTGGGAGACAGGAACGCGGAACACAGAGCCTTGGGCTTGGGAGACTGGATTGCGGAACACAGAGCCTTGGGCTTGGGAGACGGGAATGCAGAACACAGAGCTTTGGTCTTGGGAGAAGTGAACACGGAACACAGAGCCTTGGTCTTGGGAGACAGGAACACGGAACACAGAGCCTTGGTCTTGGGAGACGGGAACACAGAACACAGAGCCTTGGTCTTGGGAACAGGAACAAGGATCACAGAGCCTTGTTCTTGGGAGACGGGACACAGAACACTGAGCCTTGGTCTTGGGAGACGGGAACAGGGAACACTGAGCTTTGGTCTTGGGAGACGGCAACGCGGAACACTGAGCCTTGGTCTTTGGAGAACGGAACAGGGAACACAGAGGGTTGGTCTTGGGAGACAGGAACACAGAACACAGAGCCTTGGTCTTGGGAGACGGGAACACAGAACACAGAGCCTTGGTCTTGGGAGACGGGAACACAGGTCACAGAGACTTGGTCTTGGGAGACGGGAACACGGAGCACAGAGCCTTGGTCTTGGGAGACGAGAACACGGAACACAGAGCCTTGGTCTTGGGAGACAGGAACACGGATCCAGAGCCTTGGTCATGGGAGCCGGGAACACAGAACACAGAGCCTTGGTCTTGGGAGACGGGATCAGGGAACACTGAGCCTTGCTCTTGGGAGACTGGAACAGGGAACCCAGAGCCTTGGCCTTAGGAGACGGGAACGCGGAACACAGAGCCTTGGTCTTGGGAGACGGGAACACCAAACACAGAGCCTTGGTCTTTGCAGACGAGAACACGGAACACAAAGCCTTTGTCTTGGGAGAAGGGAAAGCAGAACACAAAGCCTTGGTCTTGGGAGACAGGAACGCGGAACACAGAGCCTTGGGCTTGGGAGACGGGAACGCAGAACACAGAGCTTTGGTCTTGGGAGAAGTGAACACGGAACACAGAGCCTTGGGCTTGAGAGACGGGAACGCGGAACACAGAGCCTTGGACTTGGGAGACGGGAACACGGATCACAGAGCCTTGGTATTGGGAGACAGGAACACGGAACACAAAGCCTTGGCCTTGGGAGACGGGAACTCAGAACACAACCCCTTGGTCTTGGGAGACAGGAATGCGGAACACAGAGCCTTGGGCTTGAGAGACGGGAACGCACAACACTGAGCCTTGGTCTTTTGCAGACGGGAACACGGAACACAGAGCCTTGGACTTGGGAGACGGGAACACGGATCACAGAGCCTTGGTCTTGGGAGACGGGAACTCAGAACACTGAGCCTTGGTCTTGGGAGACGGGAACACGGAACACAGATCCTTAGTCTTTGGAGACGGGAACACGGAACACAGAGCCTTGGGCTTGGGAGACGGGAACGCAGAACACAAAGCCTTGGTCTTGGGAGACAGGAACGCGGAACACAGAGCCTTGGGCTTGGGAGACTGGAATGCAGAACACAGAGCTTTGGTCTTGGGAGAAGTGAACACGGAACACAGAGCCTTGGTCTTGGGAGACAGGAACACGGAACACAGAGCCTTGGTCTTGGGAGACGGGAACACGGAACGCAGAGCCTTGTTCTTGGGAGACAGGAACGCGGAATACAGAGCCTTGGTCTTGGGAGATGGAAACGCAGAACACAACGCCTTCGACTTGGGAGGCAGGAACGCGGAACGCAGAGCCTTGGACTTGGGAGAAGGGAACACTGAACAAAGTGCCTTGATCTTGGGAGACGGGAACTCAGAACACTGAGCCTTGGTCTTGGGAGACGGGAACACGGAACACAGATCCTTAGTCTTTGGAGACGGGAACACGGAACACAGAGCCTTGGGCTTGGGAGACGGGAACGCAGAACACAAAGCCTTGGTCTTGGGAGACAGGAACGCGGAACACAGAGCCTTGGGCTTGGGAGACTGGAATGCAGAACACAGAGCTTTGGTCTTGGGAGAAGTGAACACGGAACACAGAGCCTTGGTCTTGGGAGACAGGAACACGGAACACAGAGCCTTTGTCTTGGGAGACGGGAACACGGAACGCAGAGCCTTGTTCTTGGGAGACAGGAACGCGGAATACAGAGCCTTGGTCTTGGGAGATGGAAACGCAGAACACAACGCCTTCGACTTGGGAGGCAGGAACGCGGAACGCAGAGCCTTGGACTTGGGAGAAGGGAACACTGAACAAAGTGCCTTGATCTTGGGTGACGGGAGCGCATAACTCAGAGCCTTGGTCTTGGGAGACAGGAACGCGGATCACAGTGCTTTGGTCTTCGGAGACGGGAACACAGAACACAGAGCCTTTGTCTTGGGAACAGGAACAAGGATCACAGAGCCTTGTTCTTGGGAGACGGGACACAGAACACTGAGCCTTGGTCTTGGGAGACGGGAACAGGGAACACTGAGCTTTGGTCTTGGGAGACGGCAACGCGGAACACTGAGCCTTGGTCTTTGGAGAACGGAACAGGGAACACAGAGGGTTGGTCTTGGGAGACAGGAACACAGAACACTGAGCCTTGGTCTTGGGAGACGGGAACACAGAACACAGAGCCTTGGTCTTTGGAGACGGGAACAGGGAACACTGAGCCTTCGTCTTGGGAGACCGGAACAGGGAACACAGAGCCTTGGTCTTAGGAGACGGGAACGCGGAACACAGAGCCTTGGTCTTGGGAGACGGGAACACAGGTCACAGAGACTTGGTCTTGGGAGACGGGAACACGGAGCACAGAGCCTTGGTCTTGGGAGACGAGAACACGGAACACAGAGCCTTGGTCTTGGGAGACAGGAACACGGATCACAGAGCCTTGGTCATGGGAGCCGGGAACACAGAACACAGAGCCTTGGTCTTGGGAGACGGGATCAGGGAACACTGAGCCTTGCTCTTGGGAGACTGGAACAGGGAACCCAGAGCCTTGCCCTTAGGAGACGGGAACGCGGAACACAGAGGATTGGTCTTGGGAGACAGGAACACCAAACACAGAGCCTTGGTCTTTGGAGACGGGAACACGGAACACAAAGCCTTTGTCTTGGGAGAAGGGAAAGCAGAACACAAAGCCTTGGTCTTGGGAGACAGGAACGCGGAACACAGAGCCTTGGGCTTGGGAGACGGGAACGCAGAACACAGAGCTTTGGTCTTGGGAGAAGTGAACACGGAACACAGAGCCTTGGGCTTGAGAGACGGGAACACGGAACACAGAGCCTTGGACTTGGGAGACGGGAACACGGATCACAGAGCCTTGGTATTGGGAGACAGGAACACGGAACACAAAGCCTTGGCCTTGGGAGACGGCAACGCGGAACACTGAGCCTCGGTCTTTGGAGAACGGAACAGGGAACACAGAGGGTTGGCCTTGGGAGACAGGAACACAGAACACAGAGCCTTGGTCTTGGGAGACGGGAACACAGAACACAGAGCCTTGGTCTTGGGAGACGGGAACACAGGTCACAGAGACTTGGTCTTGGGAGACGGGAACACGGAGCACAGAGCCTTGGTCTTGGGAGACGAGAACACGGAACACAGAGCCTTGGTCTTGGGAGACAGGAACACGGATCCAGAGCCTTGGTCATGGGAGCCGGGAACACAGAACACAGAGCCTTGGTCTTGGGAGACGGGATCAGGGAACACTGAGCCTTGCTCTTGGGAGACTGGAACAGGGAACCCAGAGCCTTGGCCTTAGGAGACGGGAACACGGAACACAGAGCCTTGGGCTTGGGAGACGGGAACGCAGAACACAAAGCCTTGGTCTTGGGAGACAGGAACGCGGAACACAGAGCCTTGGGCTTGGGAGACTGGATTGCGGAACACAGAGCCTTGGGCTTGGGAGACGGGAATGCAGAACACAGAGCTTTGGTCTTGGGAGAAGTGAACATGGAACACAGAGCCTTGGTCTTGGGAGACAGGAACACGGAACACAGAGCCTTGGTCTTGGGAGACGGGAACACAGAACACAGAGCCTTGGTCTTGGGAGACAGGAACACGGAACACAGAGCCTTGGTCTTGGGAGACGGGAACACAGAACACTGAGCCTTGGTCTTTTGCAGACGGGAACACGGAACACAGAGCCTTGGACTTGGGAGACGGGAACACGGATCACAGAGCCTTGGTCTTGGGAGACGGGAACTCAGAACACTGAGCCTTGGTCTTTGGAGACGGGAACACGGAACACAGATCCTTAGTCTTTGGAGACGGGAACACGGAACACAGAGCCTTGGGCTTGGGAGACGGGAACGCAGAACACAAAGCCTTGGTCTTGGGAGACAGGAACGCGGAACACAGAGCCTTGGGCTTGGGAGACTGGATTGCGGAACACAGAGCCTTGGGCTTGGGAGACGGGAATGCAGAACACAGAGCTTTGGTCTTGGGAGAAGTGAACACGGAACACAGAGCCTTGGTCTTGGGAGACAGGAACACGGAACACAGAGCCTTGGTCTTGGGAGACGGGAACACAGAACACAGAGCCTTGGTCTTGGGAACAGGAACAAGGATCACAGAGCCTTGTTCTTGGGAGACGGGACACAGAACACTGAGCCTTGGTCTTGGGAGACGGGAACAGGGAACACTGAGCTTTGGTCTTGGGAGACGGCAACGCGGAACACTGAGCCTTGGTCTTTGGAGAACGGAACAGGGAACACAGAGGGTTGGTCTTGGGAGACAGGAACACAGAACACAGAGCCTTGGTCTTGGGAGACGGGAACACAGAACACAGAGCCTTGGTCTTGGGAGACGGGAACACAGGTCACAGAGACTTGGTCTTGGGAGACGGGAACACGGAGCACAGAGCCTTGGTCTTGGGAGACGAGAACACGGAACACAGAGCCTTGGTCTTGGGAGACAGGAACACGGATCCAGAGCCTTGGTCATGGGAGCCGGGAACACAGAACACAGAGCCTTGGTCTTGGGAGACGGGATCAGGGAACACTGAGCCTTGCTCTTGGGAGACTGGAACAGGGAACCCAGAGCCTTGGCCTTAGGAGACGGGAACGCGGAACACAGAGCCTTGGTCTTGGGAGACGGGAACACCAAACACAGAGCCTTGGTCTTTGCAGACGAGAACACGGAACACAAAGCCTTTGTCTTGGGAGAAGGGAAAGCAGAACACAAAGCCTTGGTCTTGGGAGACAGGAACGCGGAACACAGAGCCTTGGGCTTGGGAGACGGGAACGCAGAACACAGAGCTTTGGTCTTGGGAGAAGTGAACACGGAACACAGAGCCTTGGGCTTGAGAGACGGGAACGCGGAACACAGAGCCTTGGACTTGGGAGACGGGAACACGGATCACAGAGCCTTGGTATTGGGAGACAGGAACACGGAACACAAAGCCTTGGCCTTGGGAGACGGGAACTCAGAACACAACCCCTTGGTCTTGGGAGACAGGAATGCGGAACACAGAGCCTTGGGCTTGAGAGACGGGAACGCACAACACTGAGCCTTGGTCTTTTGCAGACGGGAACACGGAACACAGAGCCTTGGACTTGGGAGACGGGAACACGGATCACAGAGCCTTGGTCTTGGGAGACGGGAACTCAGAACACTGAGCCTTGGTCTTGGGAGACGGGAACACGGAACACAGATCCTTAGTCTTTGGAGACGGGAACACGGAACACAGAGCCTTGGGCTTGGGAGACGGGAACGCAGAACACAAAGCCTTGGTCTTGGGAGACAGGAACGCGGAACACAGAGCCTTGGGCTTGGGAGACTGGAATGCAGAACACAGAGCTTTGGTCTTGGGAGAAGTGAACACGGAACACAGAGCCTTGGTCTTGGGAGACAGGAACACGGAACACAGAGCCTTTGTCTTGGGAGACGGGAACACGGAACGCAGAGCCTTGTTCTTGGGAGACAGGAACGCGGAATACAGAGCCTTGGTCTTGGGAGATGGAAACGCAGAACACAACGCCTTCGACTTGGGAGGCAGGAACGCGGAACGCAGAGCCTTGGACTTGGGAGAAGGGAACACTGAACAAAGTGCCTTGATCTTGGGTGACGGGAGCGCATAACTCAGAGCCTTGGTCTTGGGAGACAGGAACGCGGATCACAGTGCTTTGGTCTTCGGAGACGGGAACACAGAACACAGAGCCTTTGTCTTGGGAACAGGAACAAGGATCACAGAGCCTTGTTCTTGGGAGACGGGACACAGAACACTGAGCCTTGGTCTTGGGAGACGGGAACAGGGAACACTGAGCTTTGGTCTTGGGAGACGGCAACGCGGAACACTGAGCCTTGGTCTTTGGAGAACGGAACAGGGAACACAGAGGGTTGGTCTTGGGAGACAGGAACACAGAACACAGAGCCTTGGTCTTGGGAGACGGGAACACAGAACACAGAGCCTTGGTCTTTGGAGACGGGAACAGGGAACACTGAGCCTTCGTCTTGGGAGACCGGAACAGGGAACACAGAGCCTTGGTCTTAGGAGACGGGAACGCGGAACACAGAGCCTTGGTCTTGGGAGACGGGAACACAGGTCACAGAGACTTGGTCTTGGGAGACGGGAACACGGAGCACAGAGCCTTGGTCTTGGGAGACGAGAACACGGAACACAGAGCCTTGGTCTTGGGAGACAGGAACACGGATCACAGAGCCTTGGTCATGGGAGCCGGGAACACAGAACACAGAGCCTTGGTCTTGGGAGACGGGATCAGGGAACACTGAGCCTTGCTCTTGGGAGACTGGAACAGGGAACCCAGAGCCTTGCCCTTAGGAGACGGGAACGCGGAACACAGAGGATTGGTCTTGGGAGACAGGAACACCAAACACAGAGCCTTGGTCTTTGGAGACGGGAACACGGAACACAAAGCCTTTGTCTTGGGAGAAGGGAAAGCAGAACACAAAGCCTTGGTCTTGGGAGACAGGAACGCGGAACACAGAGCCTTGGGCTTGGGAGACGGGAACGCAGAACACAGAGCTTTGGTCTTGGGAGAAGTGAACACGGAACACAGAGCCTTGGGCTTGAGAGACGGGAACACGGAACACAGAGCCTTGGACTTGGGAGACGGGAACACGGATCACAGAGCCTTGGTATTGGGAGACAGGAACACGGAACACAAAGCCTTGGCCTTGGGAGACGGCAACGCGGAACACTGAGCCTCGGTCTTTGGAGAACGGAACAGGGAACACAGAGGGTTGGTCTTGGGAGACAGGAACACAGAACACAGAGCCTTGGTCTTGGGAGACGGGAACACAGAACACAGAGCCTTGGTCTTGGGAGACGGGAACACAGGTCACAGAGACTTGGTCTTGGGAGACGGGAACACGGAGCACAGAGCCTTGGTCTTGGGAGACGAGAACACGGAACACAGAGCCTTGGTCTTGGGAGACAGGAACACGGATCCAGAGCCTTGGTCATGGGAGCCGGGAACACAGAACACAGAGCCTTGGTCTTGGGAGACGGGATCAGGGAACACTGAGCCTTGCTCTTGGGAGACTGGAACAGGGAACCCAGAGCCTTGGCCTTAGGAGACGGGAACGCGGAACACAGAGCCTTGGTCTTGGGAGACGGGAACACCAAACACAGAGCCTTGGTCTTTGCAGACGAGAACACGGAACACAAAGCCTTTGTCTTGGGAGAAGGGAAAGCAGAACACAAAGCCTTGGTCTTGGGAGACAGGAACGCGGAACACAGAGCCTTGGGCTTGGGAGACGGGAACGCAGAACACAGAGCTTTGGTCTTGGGAGAAGTGAACACGGAACACAGAGCCTTGGGCTTGAGAGACGGGAACGCGGAACACAGAGCCTTGGACTTGGGAGACGGGAACACGGATCACAGAGCCTTGGTATTGGGAGACAGGAACACGGAACACAAAGCCTTGGCCTTGGGAGACGGGAACTCAGAACACAACCCCTTGGTCTTGGGAGACAGGAATGCGGAACACAGAGCCTTGGGCTTGAGAGACGGGAACGCACAACACTGAGCCTTGGTCTTTTGCAGACGGGAACACGGAACACAGAGCCTTGGACTTGGGAGACGGGAACACGGATCACAGAGCCTTGGTCTTGGGAGACGGGAACTCAGAACACTGAGCCTTGGTCTTGGGAGACGGGAACACGGAACACAGATCCTTAGTCTTTGGAGACGGGAACACGGAACACAGAGCCTTGGGCTTGGGAGACGGGAACGCAGAACACAAAGCCTTGGTCTTGGGAGACAGGAACGCGGAACACAGAGCCTTGGGCTTGGGAGACTGGAATGCAGAACACAGAGCTTTGGTCTTGGGAGAAGTGAACACGGAACACAGAGCCTTGGTCTTGGGAGACAGGAACACGGAACACAGAGCCTTGGTCTTGGGAGACGGGAACACGGAACGCAGAGCCTTGTTCTTGGGAGACAGGAACGCGGAATACAGAGCCTTGGTCTTGGGAGATGGAAACGCAGAACACAACGCCTTCGACTTGGGAGGCAGGAACGCGGAACGCAGAGCCTTGGACTTGGGAGAAGGGAACACTGAACAAAGTGCCTTGATCTTGGGTGACGGGAGCGCATAACTCAGAGCCTTGGTCTTGGGAGACAGGAACGCGGATCACAGTGCTTTGGTCTTCGGAGACGGGAACACAGAACACAGAGCCTTTGTCTTGGGAACAGGAACAAGGATCACAGAGCCTTGTTCTTGGGAGACGGGACACAGAACACTGAGCCTTGGTCTTGGGAGACGGGAACAGGGAACACTGAGCTTTGGTCTTGGGAGACGGCAACGCGGAACACTGAGCCTTGGTCTTTGGAGAACGGAACAGGGAACACAGAGGGTTGGTCTTGGGAGACAGGAACACAGAACACAGAGCCTTGGTCTTGGGAGACGGGAACACAGAACACAGAGCCTTGGTCTTTGGAGACGGGAACAGGGAACACTGAGCCTTCGTCTTGGGAGACCGGAACAGGGAACACAGAGCCTTGGTCTTAGGAGACGGGAACGCGGAACACAGAGCCTTGGTCTTGGGAGACGGGAACACAGGTCACAGAGACTTGGTCTTGGGAGACGGGAACACGGAGCACAGAGCCTTGGTCTTGGGAGACGAGAACACGGAACACAGAGCCTTGGTCTTGGGAGACAGGAACACGGATCACAGAGCCTTGGTCATGGGAGCCGGGAACACAGAACACAGAGCCTTGGTCTTGGGAGACGGGATCAGGGAACACTGAGCCTTGCTCTTGGGAGACTGGAACAGGGAACCCAGAGCCTTGCCCTTAGGAGATGGGAACGCGGAACACAGAGGATTGGTCTTGGGAGACAGGAACACCAAACACAGAGCCTTGGTCTTTGGAGACGGGAACACGGAACACAAAGCCTTTGTCTTGGGAGAAGGGAAAGCAGAACACAAAGCCTTGGTCTTGGGAGACAGGAACGCGGAACACAGAGCCTTGGGCTTGGGAGACGGGAACGCAGAACACAGAGCTTTGGTCTTGGGAGAAGTGAACACGGAACACAGAGCCTTGGGCTTGAGAGACGGGAACACGGAACACAGAGCCTTGGACTTGGGAGACGGGAACACGGATCACAGAGCCTTGGTATTGGGAGACAGGAACACGGAACACAAAGCCTTGGCCTTGGGAGACGGGAACTCAGAACACAACCCCTTGGTCTTGAGAGACGGGAACGCAGAACACTGAGCCTTGGTCTTTTGCAGACGGGAACACGGAACACAGAGCCTTGGTCTTGGGAGACGGGAACTCAGAAAACTGAGCCTTGTTCCTGGGAGACGGGAACACGGAACACAGATCCTTAGTCTTTGGAGACGGGAACACGGAACACAGAGCCTTGGGCTTGGGAGACGGGAACGCAGAACACAAAGCCTTGGTCTTGGGAGACAGGAACGCGGAACACAGAGCCTTGGGCTTGGGAGACTGGATTGCGGAACACAGAGCCTTGGGCTTGGGAGACGGGAATGCAGAACACAGAGCTTTGGTCTTGGGAGAAGTGAACATGGAACACAGAGCCTTGGTCTTGGGAGACAGGAACACGGAACACAGAGCCTTGGTCTTGGGAGACGGGAACACAGAACACAGAGCCTTGGTCTTGGGAGACAGGAACACGGAACACAGAGCCTTGGTCTTGGGAGACGGGAACACAGAACACTGAGCCTTGGTCTTTTGCAGACGGGAACACGGAACACAGAGCCTTGGACTTGGGAGACGGGAACACGGATCACAGAGCCTTGGTCTTGGGAGACGGGAACTCAGAACACTGAGCCTTGGTCTTTGGAGACGGGAACACGGAACACAGATCCTTAGTCTTTGGAGACGGGAACACGGAACACAGAGCCTTGGGCTTGGGAGACGGGAACGCAGAACACAAAGCCTTGGTCTTGGGAGACAGGAACGCGGAACACAGAGCCTTGGGCTTGGGAGACTGGATTGCGGAACACAGAGCCTTGGGCTTGGGAGACGGGAATGCAGAACACAGAGCTTTGGTCTTGGGAGAAGTGAACACGGAACACAGAGCCTTGGTCTTGGGAGACAGGAACACAGAACACAGAGCCTTGGTCTTGGGAGACAGGAACACGGAACACAGAGCCTTGGTCTTGGGAGACGGGAACACAGAACACAGAGCCTTGGTCTTGGGAACAGGAACAAGGATCACAGAGCCTTGTTCTTGGGAGACGGGACACAGAACACTGAGCCTTGGTCTTGGGAGACGGGAACAGGGAACACTGAGCTTTGGTCTTGGGAGACGGCAACGCGGAACACTGAGCCTTGGTCTTTGGAGAACGGAACAGGGAACACAGAGGGTTGGTCTTGGGAGACAGGAACACAGAACACAGAGCCTTGGTCTTGGGAGACGGGAACACAGAACACAGAGCCTTGGTCTTGGGAGACGGGAACACAGGTCACAGAGACTTGGTCTTGGGAGACGGGAACACGGAGCACAGAGCCTTGGTCTTGGGAGACGAGAACACGGAACACAGAGCCTTGGTCTTGGGAGACAGGAACACGGATCCAGAGCCTTGGTCATGGGAGCCGGGAACACAGAACACAGAGCCTTGGTCTTGGGAGACGGGATCAGGGAACACTGAGCCTTGCTCTTGGGAGACTGGAACAGGGAACCCAGAGCCTTGGCCTTAGGAGACGGGAACGCGGAACACAGAGCCTTGGTCTTGGGAGACGGGAACACCAAACACAGAGCCTTGGTCTTTGCAGACGAGAACACGGAACACAAAGCCTTTGTCTTGGGAGAAGGGAAAGCAGAACACAAAGCCTTGGTCTTGGGAGACAGGAACGCGGAACACAGAGCCTTGGGCTTGGGAGACGGGAACGCAGAACACAGAGCTTTGGTCTTGGGAGAAGTGAACACGGAACACAGAGCCTTGGGCTTGAGAGACGGGAACGCGGAACACAGAGCCTTGGACTTGGGAGACGGGAACACGGATCACAGAGCCTTGGTATTGGGAGACAGGAACACGGAACACAAAGCCTTGGCCTTGGGAGACGGGAACTCAGAACACAACCCCTTGGTCTTGGGAGACAGGAATGCGGAACACAGAGCCTTGGGCTTGAGAGACGGGAACGCACAACACTGAGCCTTGGTCTTTTGCAGACGGGAACACGGAACACAGAGCCTTGGACTTGGGAGACGGGAACACGGATCACAGAGCCTTGGTCTTGGGAGACGGGAACTCAGAACACTGAGCCTTGGTCTTGGGAGACGGGAACACGGAACACAGATCCTTAGTCTTTGGAGACGGGAACACGGAACACAGAGCCTTGGGCTTGGGAGACGGGAACGCAGAACACAAAGCCTTGGTCTTGGGAGACAGGAACGCGGAACACAGAGCCTTGGGCTTGGGAGACTGGAATGCAGAACACAGAGCTTTGGTCTTGGGAGAAGTGAACACGGAACACAGAGCCTTGGTCTTGGGAGACAGGAACACGGAACACAGAGCCTTGGTCTTGGGAGACGGGAACACGGAACGCAGAGCCTTGTTCTTGGGAGACAGGAACGCGGAATACAGAGCCTTGGTCTTGGGAGATGGAAACGCAGAACACAACGCCTTCGACTTGGGAGGCAGGAACGCGGAACGCAGAGCCTTGGACTTGGGAGAAGGGAACACTGAACAAAGTGCCTTGATCTTGGGTGACGGGAGCGCATAACTCAGAGCCTTGGTCTTGGGAGACAGGAACGCGGATCACAGTGCTTTGGTCTTCGGAGACGGGAACACAGAACACAGAGCCTTTGTCTTGGGAACAGGAACAAGGATCACAGAGCCTTGTTCTTGGGAGACGGGACACAGAACACTGAGCCTTGGTCTTGGGAGACGGGAACAGGGAACACTGAGCTTTGGTCTTGGGAGACGGCAACGCGGAACACTGAGCCTTGGTCTTTGGAGAACGGAACAGGGAACACAGAGGGTTGGTCTTGGGAGACAGGAACACAGAACACAGAGCCTTGGTCTTGGGAGATGGGAACACAGAACACAGAGCCTTGGTCTTGGGAGACGGGAACACAGGTCACAGAGACTTGGTCTTGGGAGACGGGAACACGGAGCACAGAGCCTTGGTCTTGGGAGACAAGAACACGGAACACAGAGCCTTGGTCTTGGGAGACAGGAACACGGATCACAGAGCCTTGGTCATGGGAGCCGGGAACACAGAACACAGAGCCTTGGTCTTGGGAGACGGGATCAGGGAACACTGAGCCTTGCTCTTGGGAGACTGGAACAGGGAACCCAGAGCCTTGCCCTTAGGAGACGGGAACGCGGAACACAGAGGATTGGTCTTGGGAGACAGGAACACCAAACACAGAGCCTTGGTCTTTGGAGACGGGAACACGGAACACAAAGCCTTTGTCTTGGGAGAAGGGAAAGCAGAACACAAAGCCTTGGTCTTGGGAGACAGGAACGCGGAACACAGAGCCTTGGGCTTGGGAGACGGGAACGCAGAACACAGAGCTTTGGTCTTGGGAGAAGTGAACACGGAACACAGAGCCTTGGGCTTGAGAGACGGGAACACGGAACACAGAGCCTTGGACTTGGGAGACGGGAACACGGATCACAGAGCCTTGGTATTGGGAGACAGGAACACGGAACACAAAGCCTTGGCCTTGGGAGACGGCAACGCGGAACACTGAGCCTTGGTCTTTGGAGAACGGAACAGGGAACACAGAGGGTTGGTCTTGGGAGACAGGAACACAGAACACAGAGCCTTGGTCTTGGGAGACGGGAACACAGAACACAGAGCCTTGGTCTTTGGAGACGGGAACAGGGAACACTGAGCCTTCGTCTTGGGAGACCGGAACAGGGAACACAGAGCCTTGGTCTTAGGAGACGGGAACGCGGAACACAGAGCCTTGGTCTTGGGAGACGGGAACACAGGTCACAGAGACTTGGTCTTGGGAGACGGGAACACGGAGCACAGAGCCTTGGTCTTGGGAGACGAGAACACGGAACACAGAGCCTTGGTCTTGGGAGACAGGAACACGGATCACAGAGCCTTGGTCATGGGAGCCGGGAACACAGAACACAGAGCCTTGGTCTTGGGAGACGGGATCAGGGAACACTGAGCCTTGCTCTTGGGAGACTGGAACAGGGAACCCAGAGCCTTGCCCTTAGGAGAACGGGAACGCGGAACACAGAGGATTGGTCTTGGGAGACAGGAACACCAAACACAGAGCCTTGGTCTTTGGAGACGGGAACACGGAACACAAAGCCTTTGTCTTGGGAGAAGGGAAAGCAGAACACAAAGCCTTGGTCTTGGGAGACAGGAACGCGGAACACAGAGCCTTGGGCTTGGGAGACGGGAACGCAGAACACAGAGCTTTGGTCTTGGGAGAAGTGAACACGGAACACAGAGCCTTGGGCTTGAGAGACGGGAACACGGAACACAGAGCCTTGGACTTGGGAGACGGGAACACGGATCACAGAGCCTTGGTATTGGGAGACAGGAACACGGAACACAAAGCCTTGGCCTTGGGAGACGGGAACTCAGAACACAACCCCTTGGTCTTGAGAGACGGGAACGCAGAACACTGAGCCTTGGTCTTTTGCAGACGGGAACACGGAACACAGAGCCTTGGTCTTGGGAGACGGGAACTCAGAAAACTGAGCCTTGTTCCTGGGAGACGGGAACACGGAACACAGATCCTTAGTCTTTGGAGACGGGAACACGGAACACAGAGCCTTGGGCTTGGGAGACGGGAACGCAGAACACAAAGCCTTGGTCTTGGGAGACAGGAACGCGGAACACAGAGCCTTGGGCTTGGGAGACTGGATTGCGGAACACAGAGCCTTGGGCTTGGGAGACGGGAATGCAGAACACAGAGCTTTGGTCTTGGGAGAAGTGAACATGGAACACAGAGCCTTGGTCTTGGGAGACAGGAACACGGAACACAGAGCCTTGGTCTTGGGAGACGGGAACACAGAACACAGAGCCTTGGTCTTGGGAGACAGGAACACGGAACACAGAGCCTTGGTCTTGGGAGACGGGAACACAGAACACAGAGCCTTGGTCTTGGGAACAGGAACAAGGATCACAGAGCCTTGTTCTTGGGAGACGGGACACAGAACACTGAGCCTTGGTCTTGGGAGACGGCAACGCGGAACACTGAGCCTTGGTCTTTGGAGAACGGAACAGGGAACACAGAGGGTTCGTCTTGGGAGACAGGAACACAGAACACAGAGCCTTGGTCTTGGGAGACGGGAACACAGAACACAGAGCCTTGGTCTTTGGAGTCGGGAACAGGGAACACTGAGCCTTCGTCTTGGGAGACCGGAACAGGGAACACAGAGCCTTGGTCTTAGGAGACGGGAACGCGGAACACAGAGCCTTGGTATTGGGAGACGGGAACACAGGTCACAGAGACTTGGTCTTGGGAGACGGGAACACGGAGCACAGAGCCTTGGTCTTGGGAGACGAGAACACGGAACACAGAGCCTTGGTCTTGGGAGACAGGAACACGGATCACAGAGCCTTGGTCATGGGAGCCGGGAACACAGAACACAGAGCCTTGGTCTTGGGAGACGGGATCAGGGAACACTGAGCCTTGCTCTTGGGAGACTGGAACAGGGAACCCAGAGCCTTGGCCTTAGGAGACGGGAACGCGGAACACAGAGCCTTGGTCTTGGGAGACAGGAACACGGAACACAGAGCCTTGGACTTGGGAGACGGGAACACGGATCACAGAGCCTTGGTCTTGGGAGACGGGAACTCAGAACACTGAGCCTTGGTCTTGGGAGACGGGAACACGGAACACAGATCCTTAGTCTTTGGAGACGGGAACACGGAACACAGAGCCTTGGGCTTGGGAGACGGGAACGCAGAACACAAAGCCTTGGTCTTGGGAGACAGGAACGCGGAACACAGAGCCATGGGCTTGGGAGACTGGATTGCGGAACACAGAGCCTTGGGCTTGTGAGACGGGAATGCAGAACACAGAGCTTTGGTCTTGGGAGAAGTGAACATGCAACACAGAGCCTTGGTCTTGGGAGACAGGAACACGGAACACAGAGCCTTGGTCTTGGGAGACGGGAACACGGAATGCAGAGCCTTGTTCTTGGGAGACGGGAACGCGGAATACAGAGCCTTTGTCTTGGGAGACGGGACACAGAACACTGAGCCTTGGTCTTGGGAGACGGGAACAGGGAACACTGAGCTTTGGTCTTGGGAGACGGCAACGCGGAACACTGAGCCTTGGTCTTGGGAGACAGGAACGCGGAACACAGAGCCTTGGGCTTGGGAGACTGGAATGCGGAACACAGAGCCTTGGTCTTGGGAGACGGGAACGCAGAACACAAAGCCTTGGTCTTGGGAGACAGGAAGGCGGAACAAAGAGCCTTGGTCTTGGGAGACAGGAACACGGAACACAGAGCCTTGGGTTTGGGAGACTGGAATGCGGAACACAGAGCCTTGGTCTTGGGAGACGGGAACACGGAACGCAGAGCCTTGTTCTTGGGAGACAGGAACGCGGAATACAGAGCCTTGGTCTTGGGAGATGGAAACGCAGAACACAACGCCTTGGTCTTGGGAGGCAGGAACGCGGAACGCAGAGCCTTGGCCTTGGGAGAAGGGAACTCAGAACACAGAGCCTTGGTTTTGGGAGACAGGTACACGGAACACAGAGACTTGGTCTTCGGAGACGGGAACACTGAACAAAGAGCCTTGATCTTGGGTGATGGGAGCGCATAACTCAGAGCCTTGGTCTTGGGAGACAGGAACGCGGATCACAGTGCTTTGGTCTTCGGAGACGGGAACACAGAACACAGAGCCTTGGTCTTGGGAACAGGAAAAAGGATCACAGAGCCCTGTTCTTGGGAGACGGGACACAGAACACTGAGCCTTGCTCTTGGGAGACTGGAACAGGGAACCCAGAGCCTTGGCCTTAGGAGACGGGAACGCGGAACACAGAGCCTTGTTCTTGGGAGACGGGACACAGAACACTGAGCCTTGGTCTTGGGAGACGGCAACGCGGAACACTGAGCCTTGGTCTTTGGAGAACGGAACAGGGAACACAGAGGGTTGGTCTTGGGAGACAGGAACACAGAACACAGAGCCTTGGTCTTGGGAGACGGGAACACAGAACACAGAGCCTTGGTCTTGGGAGACGGGAACACAGAACACAGAGCCTTGGTCTTTGGAGTCGGGAACAGGGAACACTGAGCCTTTGTCTTGGGAGACCGGAACAGGGAACACAGAGCCTTGGTCTTAGGAGACGGGAACGCGGAACACAGAGCCTTGGTCTTGGGAGACGGGAACACAGGTCACAGAGACTTGGTCTTGGGAGACGGGAACATGGAGCACAGAGCCTTGGTCTTGGGAGACGAGAACACGGAACACTGAGCCTTGGTCTTGGGAGACAGGAACACGGATCACAGAGCCTTGGTCATGGGAGCCGGGAACACAGAACACAGAGCCTTGGTCTTGGGAGACGGGATCAGGGAACACTGAGCCTTGCTCTTGGGAGACTGGAACAGGGAACCCAGAGCCTTGGCCTTAGGAGACGGGAACGCGGAACACAGAGCCTTGGTCTTGGGAGACAGGAACACGGAACACAAAGCCTTGGCCTTGGGAGACGGGAACTCAGAACACAACCCCTTGGTCTTGGGAGACAGGAATGCGGAACACAGAGCCTTGGGCTTGAGAGACGGGAACGCAGAACACTGAGCCTTGGTCTTTTGCAGACGGGAACACGGAACACAGAGCCTTGGACTTGGGAGACGGGAACACGGATCACAGAGCCTTGGTCTTGGGAGACGGGAACTCAGAACACTGAGCCTTGGTCTTGGGAGACGGGAACACGGAACACAGATCCTTAGTCTTTGGAGACGGGAACACGGAACACAGAGCCTTGGGCTTGGGAGACGGGAACGCAGAACACAAAGCCTTGGTCTTGGGAGACAGGAACGCGGAACACAGAGCCATGGGCTTGGGAGACTGGATTGCGGAACACAGAGCCTTGGGCTTGTGAGACGGGAATGCAGAACACAGAGCTTTGGTCTTGGGAGAAGTGAACATGCAACACAGAGCCTTGGTCTTGGGAGACAGGAACACGGAACACAGAGCCTTGGTCTTGGGAGACGGGAACACGGAATGCAGAGCCTTGTTCTTGGGAGACGGGAACGCGGAATACAGAGCCTTTGTCTTGGGAGACGGGACACAGAACACTGAGCCTTGGTCTTGGGAGACGGGAACAGGGAACACTGAGCTTTGGTCTTGGGAGACGGCAACGCGGAACACTGAGCCTTGGTCTTGGGAGACAGGAACGCGGAACACAGAGCCTTGGGCTTGGGAGACTGGAATGCGGAACACAGAGCCTTGGTCTTGGGAGACGGGAACGCAGAACACAAAGCCTTGGTCTTGGGAGACAGGAAGGCGGAACAAAGAGCCTTGGTCTTGGGAGACAGGAACACGGAACACAGAGCCTTGGGTTTGGGAGACTGGAATGCGGAACACAGAGCCTTGGTCTTGGGAGACGGGAACACGGAACGCAGAGCCTTGTTCTTGGGAGACAGGAACGCGGAATACAGAGCCTTGGTCTTGGGAGATGGAAACGCAGAACACAACGCCTTGGTCTTGGGAGGCAGGAACGCGGAACGCAGAGCCTTGGCCTTGGGAGAAGGGAACTCAGAACACAGAGCCTTGGTTTTGGGAGACAGGTACACGGAACACAGAGACTTGGTCTTCGGAGACGGGAACACTGAACAAAGAGCCTTGATCTTGGGTGATGGGAGCGCATAACTCAGAGCCTTGGTCTTGGGAGACAGGAACGCGGATCACAGTGCTTTGGTCTTCGGAGACGGGAACACAGAACACAGAGCCTTGGTCTTGGGAACAGGAAAAAGGATCACAGAGCCCTGTTCTTGGGAGACGGGACACAGAACACTGAGCCTTGCTCTTGGGAGACTGGAACAGGGAACCCAGAGCCTTGGCCTTAGGAGACGGGAACGCGGAACACAGAGCCTTGTTCTTGGGAGACGGGACACAGAACACTGAGCCTTGGTCTTGGGAGACGGCAACGCGGAACACTGAGCCTTGGTCTTTGGAGAACGGAACAGGGAACACAGAGGGTTGGTCTTGGGAGACAGGAACACAGAACACAGAGCCTTGGTCTTGGGAGACGGGAACACAGAACACAGAGCCTTGGTCTTTGGAGTCGGGAACAGGGAACACTGAGCCTTCGTCTTGGGAGACCGGAACAGGGAACACAGAGCCTTGGTCTTAGGAGACGGGAACGCGGAACACAGAGCCTTGGGCTTGGGAGACGGGAACACAGGTCACAGAGACTTGGTCTTGGGAGACGGGAACACGGAGCACAGAGCCTTGGTCTTGGGAGACGAGAACACGGAACACAGAGCCTTGGTCTTGGGAGACAGGAACACGGATCACAGAGCCTTGGTCATGGGAGCCGGGAACACAGAACACAGAGCCTTGGTCTTGGGAGACGGGATCAGGGAACACTGAGCCTTGCTCTTGGGAGACTAAAACAGGGAACCCAGAGCCTTGGCCTTAGGAGACGGGAACGCGGAACACAGAGCCTTGGTCTTGGGAGACAGGAACACGGAACACAAAGCCTTGGCCTTGGGAGACGGGAACTCAGAACACAACCCCTTGGTCTTGGGAGACAGGAATGCGGAACACAGAGCCTTGGGCTTGAGAGACGGGAACGCAGAACACTGAGCCTTGGTCTTTTGCAGACGGGAACACGGAACACAGAGCCTTGGACTTGGGAGACGGGAACACGGATCACAGAGCCTTGGTCTTGGGAGACGGGAACTGAGAACACTGAGCCTTGGTCTTGGGAGACGGGAACACGGAACACAGATCCTTAGTCTTTGGAGACGGGAACACGGAACACAGAGCCTTGGGCTTGGGAGACGGGAACGCAGAACACAAAGCCTTGGTCTTGGGAGACAGGAACGCGGAACACAGAGCCTTGGGCTTGGGAGACTGGATTGCGGAACGCAGAGCCTTGGGCTTGGGAGACGGGAATGCAGAACACAGAGCTTTGGTCTTGGGAGAAGTGAACATGCAACACAGCGCCTTGGTCTTGGGAGACAGGAACACGGAACACAGAGCCTTGGTCTTGGGAGACGGGAACACGGAATGCAGAGCCTTGTTCTTGGGAGACGGGAACGCGGAATACAGAGCCTTGGTCTTGGGAGACGGGACACAGAACACTGAGCCTTGGTCTTGGGAGACGGGAACAGGGAACACTGAGCTTTGGTCTTGGGAGACGGCAACGCGGAACACTGAGCCTTGGTCTTGGGAGACAGGAACGCGGAACACAGAGCCTTGGGCTTGGGAGACTGGAATGCGGAACACAGAGCCTTGGTCTTGGGAGACGGGAACGCAGAACACAAAGCCTTGGTCTTGGGAGACAGGAAGGCGGAACAAAGAGCCTTGGTCTTGGGAGACAGGAACACGGAACACAGAGCCTTGGGTTTGGGAGACTGGAATGCGGAACACAGAGCCTTGGTCTTGGGAGACGGGAACACGGAACGCAGAGCCTTGTTCTTGGGAGACAGGAACGCGGAATACAGAGCCTTGGTCTTGGGAGATGGAAACGCAGAACACAACGCCTTGGTCTTGGGAGGCAGGAACGCGGAACGCAGAGCCTTGGCCTTGGGAGAAGGGAACTCAGAACACAGAGCCTTGGTTTTGGGAGACAGGTACACGGAACACAGAGACTTGGTCTTCGGAGACGGGAACACTGAACAAAGAGCCTTGATCTTGGGTGATGGGAGCGCATAACTCAGAGCCTTGTTCTTGGGAGACAGGAACGCGGATCACAGTGCTTTGGTCTTCGGAGACGGGAACACAGAACACAGTGCCTTGGTCTTGGGAACAGGAAAAAGGATCACAGAGCCCTGTTCTTGGGAGACGGGACACAGAACACTGAGCCTTGCTCTTGGGAGACTGGAACAGGGAACCCAGAGCCTTGGCCTTAGGAGACGGGAACGCGGAACACAGAGCCTTGGTCTTGGGAGACGGGAACACCAAACACAGAGCCTTGGTCTTTGGAGACGAGAACACGGAACACAAAGCCTTTGTCTTGGGAGAAGGGAAAGCAGAACACAAAGCCTTGGTCTTGGGAGACAGGAACGCGGAACACAGAGCCTTGGCTTGGGAGACGGGAACGCAGAACACAGAGCTTTGGTCTTGGGAGAAGTGAACACGGAACACAGAGCCTTGGGCTTGAGAGACGGGAACACGGAACACAGAGCCTTGGACTTGGGAGACGGGAACACGGATCACAGAGCCTTGGTATTGGGAGACAGGAACACGGAACACAAAGCCTTGGCCTTGGGAGACGGGAACACAGAACTCAACCCCTTGGTCTTGGGAGACAGGAATGCGGAACACAGACCCTGGGCTTGAGAGACGGGAACGCACAACACTGAGCCTTGGTCTTTTGCAGACGGGAACACGGAACACAGAGCCTTGGACTTGGGAGACGGGAACACGGATCACAGAGCCTTGGTCTTGGGAGACGGGAACTCAGAACACTGAGCCTTGGTCTTGGGAGACGGGAACACGGAACACAGATCATTAGTCTTTGGAGACGGGAACACGGAACACAGAGCCTTGGGCTTGGGAGACGGGAACGCAGAACACAAAGCCTTGGTCTTGGGAGACAGGAACGCGGAACACAGAGCCTTGGGCTTGGGAGACTGGAATGCAGAACACAGAGCTTTGGTCTTGGGAGAAGTGAACACGGAACACAGAGCCTTGGTCTTGGGAGACAGGAACACGGAACACAGAGCCTTGGTCTTGGGAGACGGGAACACGGAACACAACCCCTTGGTCTTGGGAGACAGGAATGCGGAACACAGAGACTTGGCCTTGGGAGAAGGGAACACTGAACAAAGAGCCTTGATCTTGGGTGACGGGAGCGCATAACTCAGAGCCTTGGGTTTGGGAGACTGGATTGCGGAATACAGAGCCTTGGTCTTGGGAGATGGAAACGCAGAACACAACGCCTTGGACTTGGGAGGCAGGAACGCGGAACGCAGAGACTTGGCCTTGGGAGAAGGGAACACTGAACAAAGAGCCTTGATCTTGGGTGACGGGAGCGCATAACTCAGAGCCTTGGTCTTGGGAGACAGGAACGCGGATCACAGTGCTTTGGTCTTCGGAGACGGGAACACAGAACACAGAGCCTTTGTCTTGGGAACAGGAACAAGGATCACAGAGTCTTGTTCTTGGGAGACGGGACACAGAACACTGAGCCTTGGTCTTGGGAGACGGGAACAGGGAACACTGAGCTTTGGTCTTGGGAGACGGCAACGCGGAACACTGAGCCTTGGTCTTGGGAGACAGGAACGCGGAACACAGAGCCTTGGGCTTGGGAGACTGGAATGCGGAACACAGAGCCTTGGTCTTGGGAGACGGGAACGCAGAACACAAAGCCTTGGTCTTGGGAGACAGGAAGGCGGAACAAAGAGCCTTGGTCTTGGGAGACAGGAACACGGAACACAGAGCCTTGGGTTTGGGAGACTGGAATGCGGAACACAGAGCCTTGGTCTTGGGAGACGGGAACACGGAACGCAGAGCCTTGTTCTTGGGAGACAGGAACGCGGAATACAGAGCCTTGGTCTTGGGAGATGGAAACGCAGAACACAACGCCTTGGTCTTGGGAGGCAGGAACGCGGAACGCAGAGCCTTGGCCTTGGGAGAAGGGAACTCAGAACACAGAGCCTTGGTTTTGGGAGACAGGTACACGGAACACAGAGACTTGGTCTTCGGAGACGGGAACACTGAACAAAGAGCCTTGATCTTGGGTGATGGGAGCGCATAACTCAGAGCCTTGGTCTTGGGAGACAGGAACGCGGATCACAGTGCTTTGGTCTTCGGAGACGGGAACACAGAACACAGAGCCTTGGTCTTGGGAACAGGAAAAAGGATCACAGAGCCCTGTTCTTGGGAGACGGGACACAGAACACTGAGCCTTGCTCTTGGGAGACTGGAACAGGGAACCCAGAGCCTTGGCCTTAGGAGACGGGAACGCGGAACACAGAGCCTTGTTCTTGGGAGACGGGACACAGAACACTGAGCCTTGGTCTTGGGAGACGGCAACGCGGAACACTGAGCCTTGGTCTTTGGAGAACGGAACAGGGAACACAGAGGGTTGGTCTTGGGAGACAGGAACACAGAACACAGAGCCTTGGTCTTGGGAGACGGGAACACAGAACACAGAGCCTTGGTCTTGGGAGACGGGAACACAGAACACAGAGCCTTGGTCTTTGGAGTCGGGAACAGGGAACACTGAGCCTTCGTCTTGGGAGACCGGAACAGGGAACACAGAGCCTTGGTCTTAGGAGACGGGAACGCGGAACACAGAGCCTTGGTCTTGGGAGACGGGAACACAGGTCACAGAGACTTGGTCTTGGGAGACGGGAACATGGAGCACAGAGCCTTGGTCTTGGGAGACGAGAACACGGAACACTGAGCCTTGGTCTTGGGAGACAGGAACACGGATCACAGAGCCTTGGTCATGGGAGCCGGGAACACAGAACACAGAGCCTTGGTCTTGGGAGACGGGATCAGGGAACACTGAGCCTTGCTCTTGGGAGACTGGAACAGGGAACCCAGAGCCTTGGCCTTAGGAGACGGGAACGCGGAACACAGAGCCTTGGTCTTGGGAGACAGGAACACGGAACACAAAGCCTTGGCCTTGGGAGACGGGAACTCAGAACACAACCCCTTGGTCTTGGGAGACAGGAATGCGGAACACAGAGCCTTGGGCTTGAGAGACGGGAACGCAGAACACTGAGCCTTGGTCTTTTGCAGACGGGAACACGGAACACAGAGCCTTGGACTTGGGAGACGGGAACACGGATCACAGAGCCTTGGTCTTGGGAGACGGGAACTCAGAACACTGAGCCTTGGTCTTGGGAGACGGGAACACGGAACACAGATCCTTAGTCTTTGGAGACGGGAACACGGAACACAGAGCCTTGGGCTTGGGAGACGGGAACGCAGAACACAAAGCCTTGGTCTTGGGAGACAGGAACGCGGAACACAGAGCCATGGGCTTGGGAGACTGGATTGCGGAACACAGAGCCTTGGGCTTGTGAGACGGGAATGCAGAACACAGAGCTTTGGTCTTGGGAGAAGTGAACATGCAACACAGAGCCTTGGTCTTGGGAGACAGGAACACGGAACACAGAGCCTTGGTCTTGGGAGACGGGAACACGGAATGCAGAGCCTTGTTCTTGGGAGACGGGAACGCGGAATACAGAGCCTTTGTCTTGGGAGACGGGACACAGAACACTGAGCCTTGGTCTTGGGAGACGGGAACAGGGAACACTGAGCTTTGGTCTTGGGAGACGGCAACGCGGAACACTGAGCCTTGGTCTTGGGAGACAGGAACGCGGAACACAGAGCCTTGGGCTTGGGAGACTGGAATGCGGAACACAGAGCCTTGGTCTTGGGAGACGGGAACGCAGAACACAAAGCCTTGGTCTTGGGAGACAGGAAGGCGGAACAAAGAGCCTTGGTCTTGGGAGACAGGAACACGGAACACAGAGCCTTGGGTTTGGGAGACTGGAATGCGGAACACAGAGCCTTGGTCTTGGGAGACGGGAACACGGAACGCAGAGCCTTGTTCTTGGGAGACAGGAACGCGGAATACAGAGCCTTGGTCTTGGGAGATGGAAACGCAGAACACAACGCCTTGGTCTTGGGAGGCAGGAACGCGGAACGCAGAGCCTTGGCCTTGGGAGAAGGGAACTCAGAACACAGAGCCTTGGTTTTGGGAGACAGGTACACGGAACACAGAGACTTGGTCTTCGGAGACGGGAACACTGAACAAAGAGCCTTGATCTTGGGTGATGGGAGCGCATAACTCAGAGCCTTGGTCTTGGGAGACAGGAACGCGGATCACAGTGCTTTGGTCTTCGGAGACGGGAACACAGAACACAGAGCCTTGGTCTTGGGAACAGGAAAAAGGATCACAGAGCCCTGTTCTTGGGAGACGGGACACAGAACACTGAGCCTTGCTCTTGGGAGACTGGAACAGGGAACCCAGAGCCTTGGCCTTAGGAGACGGGAACGCGGAACACAGAGCCTTGTTCTTGGGAGACGGGACACAGAACACTGAGCCTTGGTCTTGGGAGACGGCAACGCGGAACACTGAGCCTTGGTCTTTGGAGAACGGAACAGGGAACACAGAGGGTTGGTCTTGGGAGACAGGAACACAGAACACAGAGCCTTGGTCTTGGGAGACGGGAACACAGAACACAGAGCCTTGGTCTTTGGAGTCGGGAACAGGGAACACTGAGCCTTCGTCTTGGGAGACCGGAACAGGGAACACAGAGCCTTGGTCTTAGGAGACGGGAACGCGGAACACAGAGCCTTGGGCTTGGGAGACGGGAACACAGGTCACAGAGACTTGGTCTTGGGAGACGGGAACACGGAGCACAGAGCCTTGGTCTTGGGAGACGAGAACACGGAACACAGAGCCTTGGTCTTGGGAGACAGGAACACGGATCACAGAGCCTTGGTCATGGGAGCCGGGAACACAGAACACAGAGCCTTGGTCTTGGGAGACGGGATCAGGGAACACTGAGCCTTGCTCTTGGGAGACTAAAACAGGGAACCCAGAGCCTTGGCCTTAGGAGACGGGAACGCGGAACACAGAGCCTTGGTCTTGGGAGACAGGAACACGGAACACAAAGCCTTGGCCTTGGGAGACGGGAACTCAGAACACAACCCCTTGGTCTTGGGAGACAGGAATGCGGAACACAGAGCCTTGGGCTTGAGAGACGGGAACGCAGAACACTGAGCCTTGGTCTTTTGCAGACGGGAACACGGAACACAGAGCCTTGGACTTGGGAGACGGGAACACGGATCACAGAGCCTTGGTCTTGGGAGACGGGAACTGAGAACACTGAGCCTTGGTCTTGGGAGACGGGAACACGGAACACAGATCCTTAGTCTTTGGAGACGGGAACACGGAACACAGAGCCTTGGGCTTGGGAGACGGGAACGCAGAACACAAAGCCTTGGTCTTGGGAGACAGGAACGCGGAACACAGAGCCTTGGGCTTGGGAGACTGGATTGCGGAACGCAGAGCCTTGGGCTTGGGAGACGGGAATGCAGAACACAGAGCTTTGGTCTTGGGAGAAGTGAACATGCAACACAGCGCCTTGGTCTTGGGAGACAGGAACACGGAACACAGAGCCTTGGTCTTGGGAGACGGGAACACGGAATGCAGAGCCTTGTTCTTGGGAGACGGGAACGCGGAATACAGAGCCTTGGTCTTGGGAGACGGGACACAGAACACTGAGCCTTGGTCTTGGGAGACGGGAACAGGGAACACTGAGCTTTGGTCTTGGGAGACGGCAACGCGGAACACTGAGCCTTGGTCTTGGGAGACAGGAACGCGGAACACAGAGCCTTGGGCTTGGGAGACTGGAATGCGGAACACAGAGCCTTGGTCTTGGGAGACGGGAACGCAGAACACAAAGCCTTGGTCTTGGGAGACAGGAAGGCGGAACAAAGAGCCTTGGTCTTGGGAGACAGGAACACGGAACACAGAGCCTTGGGTTTGGGAGACTGGAATGCGGAACACAGAGCCTTGGTCTTGGGAGACGGGAACACGGAACGCAGAGCCTTGTTCTTGGGAGACAGGAACGCGGAATACAGAGCCTTGGTCTTGGGAGATGGAAACGCAGAACACAACGCCTTGGTCTTGGGAGGCAGGAACGCGGAACGCAGAGCCTTGGCCTTGGGAGAAGGGAACTCAGAACACAGAGCCTTGGTTTTGGGAGACAGGTACACGGAACACAGAGACTTGGTCTTCGGAGACGGGAACACTGAACAAAGAGCCTTGATCTTGGGTGATGGGAGCGCATAACTCAGAGCCTTGTTCTTGGGAGACAGGAACGCGGATCACAGTGCTTTGGTCTTCGGAGACGGGAACACAGAACACAGTGCCTTGGTCTTGGGAACAGGAAAAAGGATCACAGAGCCCTGTTCTTGGGAGACGGGACACAGAACACTGAGCCTTGCTCTTGGGAGACTGGAACAGGGAACCCAGAGCCTTGGCCTTAGGAGACGGGAACGCGGAACACAGAGCCTTGGTCTTGGGAGACGGGAACACCAAACACAGAGCCTTGGTCTTTGGAGACGAGAACACGGAACACAAAGCCTTTGTCTTGGGAGAAGGGAAAGCAGAACACAAAGCCTTGGTCTTGGGAGACAGGAACGCGGAACACAGAGCCTTGGCTTGGGAGACGGGAACGCAGAACACAGAGCTTTGGTCTTGGGAGAAGTGAACACGGAACACAGAGCCTTGGGCTTGAGAGACGGGAACACGGAACACAGAGCCTTGGACTTGGGAGACGGGAACACGGATCACAGAGCCTTGGTATTGGGAGACAGGAACACGGAACACAAAGCCTTGGCCTTGGGAGACGGGAACACAGAACTCAACCCCTTGGTCTTGGGAGACAGGAATGCGGAACACAGACCCTGGGCTTGAGAGACGGGAACGCACAACACTGAGCCTTGGTCTTTTGCAGACGGGAACACGGAACACAGAGCCTTGGACTTGGGAGACGGGAACACGGATCACAGAGCCTTGGTCTTGGGAGACGGGAACTCAGAACACTGAGCCTTGGTCTTGGGAGACGGGAACACGGAACACAGATCATTAGTCTTTGGAGACGGGAACACGGAACACAGAGCCTTGGGCTTGGGAGACGGGAACGCAGAACACAAAGCCTTGGTCTTGGGAGACAGGAACGCGGAACACAGAGCCTTGGGCTTGGGAGACTGGAATGCAGAACACAGAGCTTTGGTCTTGGGAGAAGTGAACACGGAACACAGAGCCTTGGTCTTGGGAGACAGGAACACGGAACACAGAGCCTTGGTCTTGGGAGACGGGAACACGGAACACAACCCCTTGGTCTTGGGAGACAGGAATGCGGAACACAGAGACTTGGCCTTGGGAGAAGGGAACACTGAACAAAGAGCCTTGATCTTGGGTGACGGGAGCGCATAACTCAGAGCCTTGGGTTTGGGAGACTGGATTGCGGAATACAGAGCCTTGGTCTTGGGAGATGGAAACGCAGAACACAACGCCTTGGACTTGGGAGGCAGGAACGCGGAACGCAGAGACTTGGCCTTGGGAGAAGGGAACACTGAACAAAGAGCCTTGATCTTGGGTGACGGGAGCGCATAACTCAGAGCCTTGGTCTTGGGAGACAGGAACGCGGATCACAGTGCTTTGGTCTTCGGAGACGGGAACACAGAACACAGAGCCTTTGTCTTGGGAACAGGAACAAGGATCACAGAGTCTTGTTCTTGGGAGACGGGACACAGAACACTGAGCCTTGGTCTTGGGAGACGGGAACAGGGAACACTGAGCTTTGGTCTTGGGAGACGGCAACGCGGAACACTGAGCCTTGGTCTTTGGAGAACGGAACAGGGAACACAGAGGGTTGGTCTTGGGAGACAGGAACACAGAACACAGAGCCTTGGTCTTGGGAGACGGGAACACAGAACACAGAGCCTTGGTCTTTGGAGACGGGAACAGGGAACACTGAGCCTTCGTCTTGGGAGACCGGAACAGGGAACACAGAGCCTTGGTCTTAGGAGACGGGAACGCGGAACACAGAGCCTTGGTCTTGGGAGACGGGAACACAGGTCACAGAGACTTGGTCTTGGGAGACGGGAACACGGAGCACAGAGCCTTGGTCTTGGGAGACGAGAACACGGAACACAGAGCCTTGGTCTTGGGAGACAGGAACACGGATCACAGAGCCTTGGTCATGGGAGCCGGGAACACAGAACACAGAGCCTTGGTCTTGGGAGACGGGATCAGGGAACACTGAGCCTTGCTCTTGGGAGACTGGAACAGGGAACCCAGAGCCTTGCCCTTATGAGACGGGAACGCGGAACACAGAGCCTTGGTCTTGGGAGACGGGAACACCAAACACAGAGCCTTGGTCTTTGGAGACGGGAACACGGAACACAAAGCCTTTGTCTTGGGAGAAGGGAAAGCAGAATACAAAGCCTTGGTCTTGGGAGACAGGAACGCGGAACACAGAGCCTTGGGCTTGGGAGACGGGAACGCAGAACACAGAGCTTTGGTCTTGGGAGAAGTGAACACGGAACACAGAGCCTTGGGCTTGAGAGACGGGAACACGGAACACAGAGCCTTGGACTTGGGAGACGGGAACACGGATCACAGAGCCTTGGTATTGGGAGACAGGAACACGGAACACAAAGCCTTGGCCTTGGGAGACGGGAACTCAGAACACAACCCCTTGGTCTTGGGAGACAGGAATGCGGAACACAGAGCCTTGGGCTTGAGAGACGGGAACGCAGAACACTGAGCCTTGGTCTTTTGCAGACGGGAACACGGAACACAGAGCCTTGGTCTTGGGAGACGGGAACTCAGAACACTGAGCCTTGTTCCTGGGAGACGGGAACACGGAACACAGATCCTTAGTCTTTGGAGACGGGAACACGGAACACAGAGCCTTGGGCTTGGGAGACGGGAACGCAGAACACAAAGCCTTGGTCTTGGGAGACAGGAACGCGGAACACAGAGCCTTGGGCTTGGGAGACTGGATTGCGGAACACAGAGCCTTGGGCTTGGGAGACGGGAATGCAGAACACAGAGCTTTGGTCTTGGGAGAAGTGAACATGGAACACAGAGCCTTGGTCTTGGGAGACAGGAACACGGAACACAGAGCCTTGGTCTTGGGAGACGGGAACACAGAACACAGAGCCTTGGTCTTGGGAGACAGGAACACGGAACACAGAGCCTTGGTCTTGGGAGACGGGAACACAGAACACTGAGCCTTGGTCTTGGGAGACGGCAACGCGGAACACTGAGCCTTGGTCTTTGGAGAACGGAACAGGGAACACAGAGGGTTGGTCTTGGGAGACAGGAACACAGAACACAGAGCCTTGGTCTTGGGAGACGGGAACACAGAACACAGAGCCTTGGTCTTTGGAGTCGGGAACAGGGAACACTGAGCCTTCGTCTTGGGAGACCGGAACAGGGAACACAGAGCCTTGGTCTTAGGAGACGGGAACGCGGAACACAGAGCCTTGGTCTTGGGAGACGGGAACACAGGTCACAGAGACTTGGTCTTGGGAGACGGGAACACGGAGCACAGAGCCTTGGTCTTGGGAGACGAGAACACGGAACACAGAGCCTTGGTCTTGGGAGACAGGAACACGGATCACAGAGCCTTGGTCATGGGAGCCGGGAACACAGAACACAGAGCCTTGGTCTTGGGAGACGGGATCAGGGAACACTGAGCCTTGCTCTTGGGAGACTGGAACAGGGAACCCAGAGCCTTGGCCTTAGGAGACGGGAACGCGGAACACAGAGCCTTGGTCTTGGGAGACAGGAACACGGAACACAAAGCCTTGGCCTTGGGAGACGGGAACTCAGAACACAACCCCTTGGTCTTGGGAGACAGGAATGCGGAACACAGAGCCTTGGGCTTGAGACACGGGAACGCAGAACACTGAGCCTTGGTCTTTTGCAGACGGGAACACGGAACACAGAGCCTTGGACTTGGGAGACGGGAACACGGATCACAGAGCCTTGGTCTTGGGAGATGGGAACTCAGAACACTGAGCCTTGGTCTTGGGAGACGGGAACACGGAACACAGATCCTTAGTCTTTGTAGACGGGAACACGGAACACAGAGCCTTGGGCTTGGGAGACGGGAACGCAGAACACAAAGCCTTGGTCTTGGGAGACAGGAACGCGGAACACAGAGCCTTGGGCTTGGGAGACTGGATTGCGGAACACAGAGCCTTGGGCTTGGGAGACGGGAATGCAGAACACAGAGCTTTGGTCTTGGGAGAAGTGAACATGCAACACAGAGCCTTGGTCTTGGGAGACAGGAACACGGAATGCAGAGCCTTGTTCTTGGGAGACGGGAACGCGGAATACAGAGCCTTGGTCTTGGGAGACGGGACACAGAACACTGAGCCTTGGTCTTGGGAGACGGGAACAGGGAACACTGAGCTTTGGTCTTGGGAGACGGCAACGCGGAACACTGAGCCTTGGTCTTGGGAGACAGGAACGCGGAACACAGAGCCTTGGGCTTGGGAGACTGGAATGCGGAACACAGAGCCTTGGTCTTGGGAGACGGGAGCGCAGAACACAAAGCCTTGGTCTTGGGAGACAGGAAGGCGGAACAAAGAGCCTTGGTCTTGGGAGACAGGAACACGGAACACAGAGCCTTGGGTTTGGGAGACTGGAATGCGGAACACAGAGCCTTGGTCTTGGGAGACGGGAACACGGAACGCAGAGCCTTGTTCTTGGGAGACAGGAACGCGCAATACAGAGCCTTGGTCTTGGGAGATGGAAACGCAGAACACAACGCCTTGGTCTTGGGAGGCAGGAACGCGGAACGCAGAGCCTTGGCCTTGGGAGAAGGGAACTCAGAACACAGAGCCTTGGTTTTGGGAGACAGGTACACGGAACACAGAGACTTGGTCTTCGGAGACGGGAACACTGAACAAAGAGCCTTGATCTTGGGTGATGGGAGCGCATAACTCAGAGCCTTGGTCTTGGGAGACAGGAACGCGGATCACAGTGCTTTGGTCTTCGGAGACGGGAACACAGAACACAGAGCCTTGGTCTTGGGAACAGGAAAAAGGATCACAGAGCCCTATTCTTGGGAGACGGGACACAGAACACTGAGCCTTGGTCTTGGGAGACGGGAACAGGGAACACTGAGCTTTGGTCTTGGGAGACGGCAACGCGGAACACTGAGCCTTGGTCTTGGGAGACAGGAATGCGGAACACAGAGCCTTGTGCTTGAGAGACGGGAACGCAGAACACAGAGCCTTGGTCTTTTGCAGACGGGAACACGGAACACAGAGCATTGGACTTGGGAGACGGGAACACGGATCACAGAGCCTTGGTCTTGGGAGACGGGAACTCAGAACACTGAGCCTTGGTCTTGGGAGACGGGAACACGGAACACAAATCATTAGTCTTTGGAGACGGGAACACGGAACACAGAGCCTTGGGCTTAGGAGACGGGAACGCAGAACACAAAGCCTTGGTCTTGGGAGACAGGAACGCGGAACACAGAGCCTTGGGCTTGGGAGACTGGATTGCGGAACACAGAGCCTTGGGCTTGGGAGACGGGAATGCAGAACACAGAGCTTTGGTCTTGGGAGAAGTGAACACGGAACACAGAGCCTTGGTCTTGGGAGACAGGAACACGGAACACAGAGCCTTGGTCTTGGGAGACGGGAACACGGAATGCAGAGCCTTGGTCTTGGGAGACAGGAACGCGGATCACAGTGCTTTGGTCTTTGGAGACGGGAACACAGAACACAGAGCCTTGGTCTTGGGAACAGGAACAAGGATCACAGAGCCTTGTTCTTGGGAGACGGGACACAGAACACTGAGCCTTGGTCTTGGGAGACGGGAACAGGGAACACTGAGCTTTGGCCTTAGGAGACGGGAACGCGGAACACAGAGCCTTGGACTTGGGAGACGGGAACACCAAACACAGAGCATTGGTCTTTGGAGACGGGAACACGGAACACAAAGCCTTTGTCTTGGGAGAAGGGAAAGCAGAACACAAAGCCTTGGTCTTGGGAGACAGGAACGCGGAACACAGAGCCTTGGGCTTGGGAGACGGGAACGCAGAACACAGAGCTTTGGTCTTGGGAGAAGTGAACACGGAACACAGAGCCTTGGGCTTGAGAGACGGGAACACGGAACACAGAGCCTTGGACTTGGGAGACGGGAACACGGATCACAGAGCCTTGGTATTGGGAGACAGGAACACGGAACACAAAGCCTTGGCCTTGGGAGACGGGAACTGAGAACACAACCCCTTGGTCTTGGGAGACAGGAATGCGGAACACAGAGCCTTGGGCTTGAGAGACGGGAACGCAGAACACTGAGCCTTGGTCTTTTGCAGACGGGAACACGGAACACAGAGCCTTGGACTTCGGAGACGGGAACACGGATCACAGAGCCTTGGTCTTGGGAGACGGGAACTCAGAACACTGAGCCTTGGTCTTGGGAGACGGGAACACGGAACACCGAGCCTTGGGCTTGGGAGACGGGAACGCAGAACACAAAGCCTTGGTCTTGGGAGACAGGAACGCGGAACACAGAGCCTTGGGCTTGGGAGACTGGATTGCGGAACACAGAGCCTTGGGATTGGGAGACGGGAATGCAGAACACAGAGCTTTGGTCTTGGGAGAAGTGAACATGCAACACAGAGCCTTGGTCTTGGGAGACAGGAACACGGAACACAGAGCCTTGGTCTTGGGAGACGGGAACACGGAATGCAGAGCCTTGTTCTTGGGAGACGGGAACGCGGAATACAGAGCCTTGGTCTTGGGAGACGGGACACAGAACACTGAGCCTTGGTCTTGGGAGACGGGAACAGGGAACACTGAGCTTTGGTCTTGGGAGACGGCAACGCGGAACACTGAGCCTTGGTCTTGGGAGACAGGAACGCGGAACACAGAGCCTTGGGCTTGGGAGACTGGAATGCGGAACACAGAGCCTTGGTCTTGGGAGACGGGAACGCAGAACACAAAGCCTTGGTCTTGGGAGACAGGAAGGCGGAACAAAGAGCCTTGGTCTTGGGAGACAGGAACACGGAACACAGAGCCTTGGGTTTGGGAGACTGGAATGCGGAACACAGAGCCTTGGTCTTGGGAGACGGGAACACGGAACGCAGAGCCTTGTTCTTGGGAGACAGGAACGCGGAATACAGAGCCTTGGTCTTGGGAGATGGAAACGCAGAACACAACGCCTTGGTCTTGGGAGGCAGGAACGCGGAACGCAGAGCCTTGGCCTTGGGAGAAGGGAACTCAGAACACAGAGCCTTGGTTTTGGGAGACAGGTACACGGAACACAGAGACTTGGTCTTCGGAGACGGGAACACTGAACAAAGAGCCTTGATCTTGGGTGATGGGAGCGCATAACTCAGAGCCTTGGTCTTGGGAGACAGGAACGCGGATCACAGTGCTTTGGTCTTCGGAGACGGGAACACAGAACACAGAGCCTTGGTCTTGGGAACAGGAAAAAGGATCACAGAGCCCTGTTCTTGGGAGACGGGACACAGAACACTGAGCCTTGGTCTTGGGAGACGGGAACAGGGAACACTGAGCTTTGGTCTTGGGAGACGGCAACGCGGAACACTGAGCCTTGGTCTTTGGAGAACGGAACAGGGAACACAGAGGGTTGGTCTTGGGAGACAGGAACACAGAACACAGAGCCTTGGTCTTGGGAGACGGGAACACAGAACACTGAGCCTTGTTCCTGGGAGACGGGAACACGGAACACAGATCCTTAGTCTTTGGAGACGGGAACACGGAACACAGAGCCTTGGGCTTGGGAGACGGGAACGCAGAACACAAAGCCTTGGTCTTGGGAGACAGGAACGCGGAACACAGAGCCTTGGGCTTGGGAGACTGGATTGCGGAACACAGAGCCTTGGGCTTGGGAGACGGGAATGCAGAACACAGAGCTTTGGTCTTGGGAGAAGTGAACATGGAACACAGAGCCTTGGTCTTGGGAGACAGGAACACGGAACACAGAGCCTTGGTCTTGGGAGACGGGAACACAGAACACAGAGCCTTGGTCTTGGGAGACAGGAACACGGAACACAGAGCCTTGGTCTTGGGAGACGGGAACACAGAACACTGAGCCTTGGTCTTGGGAGACGGCAACGCGGAACACTGAGCCTTGGTCTTTGGAGAACGGAACAGGGAACACAGAGGGTTGGTCTTGGGAGACAGGAACACAGAACACAGAGCCTTGGTCTTGGGAGACGGGAACACAGAACACAGAGCCTTGGTCTTTGGAGTCGGGAACAGGGAACACTGAGCCTTCGTCTTGGGAGACCGGAACAGGGAACACAGAGCCTTGGTCTTAGGAGACGGGAACGCGGAACACAGAGCCTTGGTCTTGGGAGACGGGAACACAGGTCACAGAGACTTGGTCTTGGGAGACGGGAACACGGAGCACAGAGCCTTGGTCTTGGGAGACGAGAACACGGAACACAGAGCCTTGGTCTTGGGAGACAGGAACACGGATCACAGAGCCTTGGTCATGGGAGCCGGGAACACAGAACACAGAGCCTTGGTCTTGGGAGACGGGATCAGGGAACACTGAGCCTTGCTCTTGGGAGACTGGAACAGGGAACCCAGAGCCTTGGCCTTAGGAGACGGGAACGCGGAACACAGAGCCTTGGTCTTGGGAGACAGGAACACGGAACACAAAGCCTTGGCCTTGGGAGACGGGAACTCAGAACACAACCCCTTGGTCTTGGGAGACAGGAATGCGGAACACAGAGCCTTGGGCTTGAGACACGGGAACGCAGAACACTGAGCCTTGGTCTTTTGCAGACGGGAACACGGAACACAGAGCCTTGGACTTGGGAGACGGGAACACGGATCACAGAGCCTTGGTCTTGGGAGATGGGAACTCAGAACACTGAGCCTTGGTCTTGGGAGACGGGAACACGGAACACAGATCCTTAGTCTTTGTAGACGGGAACACGGAACACAGAGCCTTGGGCTTGGGAGACGGGAACGCAGAACACAAAGCCTTGGTCTTGGGAGACAGGAACGCGGAACACAGAGCCTTGGGCTTGGGAGACTGGATTGCGGAACACAGAGCCTTGGGCTTGGGAGACGGGAATGCAGAACACAGAGCTTTGGTCTTGGGAGAAGTGAACATGCAACACAGAGCCTTGGTCTTGGGAGACAGGAACACGGAATGCAGAGCCTTGTTCTTGGGAGACGGGAACGCGGAATACAGAGCCTTGGTCTTGGGAGACGGGACACAGAACACTGAGCCTTGGTCTTGGGAGACGGGAACAGGGAACACTGAGCTTTGGTCTTGGGAGACGGCAACGCGGAACACTGAGCCTTGGTCTTGGGAGACAGGAACGCGGAACACAGAGCCTTGGGCTTGGGAGACTGGAATGCGGAACACAGAGCCTTGGTCTTGGGAGACGGGAGCGCAGAACACAAAGCCTTGGTCTTGGGAGACAGGAAGGCGGAACAAAGAGCCTTGGTCTTGGGAGACAGGAACACGGAACACAGAGCCTTGGGTTTGGGAGACTGGAATGCGGAACACAGAGCCTTGGTCTTGGGAGACGGGAACACGGAACGCAGAGCCTTGTTCTTGGGAGACAGGAACGCGCAATACAGAGCCTTGGTCTTGGGAGATGGAAACGCAGAACACAACGCCTTGGTCTTGGGAGGCAGGAACGCGGAACGCAGAGCCTTGGCCTTGGGAGAAGGGAACTCAGAACACAGAGCCTTGGTTTTGGGAGACAGGTACACGGAACACAGAGACTTGGTCTTCGGAGACGGGAACACTGAACAAAGAGCCTTGATCTTGGGTGATGGGAGCGCATAACTCAGAGCCTTGGTCTTGGGAGACAGGAACGCGGATCACAGTGCTTTGGTCTTCGGAGACGGGAACACAGAACACAGAGCCTTGGTCTTGGGAACAGGAAAAAGGATCACAGAGCCCTATTCTTGGGAGACGGGACACAGAACACTGAGCCTTGGTCTTGGGAGACGGGAACAGGGAACACTGAGCTTTGGTCTTGGGAGACGGCAACGCGGAACACTGAGCCTTGGTCTTGGGAGACAGGAATGCGGAACACAGAGCCTTGGGCTTGAGAGACGGGAACGCAGAACACAGAGCCTTGGTCTTTTGCAGACGGGAACACGGAACACAGAGCATTGGACTTGGGAGACGGGAACACGGATCACAGAGCCTTGGTCTTGGGAGACGGGAACTCAGAACACTGAGCCTTGGTCTTGGGAGACGGGAACACGGAACACAAATCATTAGTCTTTGGAGACGGGAACACGGAACACAGAGCCTTGGGCTTAGGAGACGGGAACGCAGAACACAAAGCCTTGGTCTTGGGAGACAGGAACGCGGAACACAGAGCCTTGGGCTTGGGAGACTGGATTGCGGAACACAGAGCCTTGGGCTTGGGAGACGGGAATGCAGAACACAGAGCTTTGGTCTTGGGAGAAGTGAACACGGAACACAGAGCCTTGGTCTTGGGAGACAGGAACACGGAACACAGAGCCTTGGTCTTGGGAGACGGGAACACGGAATGCAGAGCCTTGGTCTTGGGAGACAGGAACGCGGATCACAGTGCTTTGGTCTTTGGAGACGGGAACACAGAACACAGAGCCTTGGTCTTGGGAACAGGAACAAGGATCACAGAGCCTTGTTCTTGGGAGACGGGACACAGAACACTGAGCCTTGGTCTTGGGAGACGGGAACAGGGAACACTGAGCTTTGGCCTTAGGAGACGGGAACGCGGAACACAGAGCCTTGGACTTGGGAGACGGGAACACCAAACACAGAGCATTGGTCTTTGGAGACGGGAACACGGAACACAAAGCCTTTGTCTTGGGAGAAGGGAAAGCAGAACACAAAGCCTTGGTCTTGGGAGACAGGAACGCGGAACACAGAGCCTTGGGCTTGGGAGACGGGAACGCAGAACACAGAGCTTTGGTCTTGGGAGAAGTGAACACGGAACACAGAGCCTTGGGCTTGAGAGACGGGAACACGGAACACAGAGCCTTGGACTTGGGAGACGGGAACACGGATCACAGAGCCTTGGTATTGGGAGACAGGAACACGGAACACAAAGCCTTGGCCTTGGGAGACGGGAACTGAGAACACAACCCCTTGGTCTTGGGAGACAGGAATGCGGAACACAGAGCCTTGGGCTTGAGAGACGGGAACGCAGAACACTGAGCCTTGGTCTTTTGCAGACGGGAACACGGAACACAGAGCCTTGGACTTCGGAGACGGGAACACGGATCACAGAGCCTTGGTCTTGGGAGACGGGAACTCAGAACACTGAGCCTTGGTCTTGGGAGACGGGAACACGGAACACCGAGCCTTGGGCTTGGGAGACGGGAACGCAGAACACAAAGCCTTGGTCTTGGGAGACAGGAACGCGGAACACAGAGCCTTGGGCTTGGGAGACTGGATTGCGGAACACAGAGCCTTGGGATTGGGAGACGGGAATGCAGAACACAGAGCTTTGGTCTTGGGAGAAGTGAACATGCAACACAGAGCCTTGGTCTTGGGAGACAGGAACACGGAACACAGAGCCTTGGTCTTGGGAGACGGGAACACGGAATGCAGAGCCTTGTTCTTGGGAGACGGGAACGCGGAATACAGAGCCTTGGTCTTGGGAGACGGGACACAGAACACTGAGCCTTGGTCTTGGGAGACGGGAACAGGGAACACTGAGCTTTGGTCTTGGGAGACGGCAACGCGGAACACTGAGCCTTGGTCTTGGGAGACAGGAACGCGGAACACAGAGCCTTGGGCTTGGGAGACTGGAATGCGGAACACAGAGCCTTGGTCTTGGGAGACGGGAACGCAGAACACAAAGCCTTGGTCTTGGGAGACAGGAAGGCGGAACAAAGAGCCTTGGTCTTGGGAGACAGGAACACGGAACACAGAGCCTTGGGTTTGGGAGACTGGAATGCGGAACACAGAGCCTTGGTCTTGGGAGACGGGAACACGGAACGCAGAGCCTTGTTCTTGGGAGACAGGAACGCGGAATACAGAGCCTTGGTCTTGGGAGATGGAAACGCAGAACACAACGCCTTGGTCTTGGGAGGCAGGAACGCGGAACGCAGAGCCTTGGCCTTGGGAGAAGGGAACTCAGAACACAGAGCCTTGGTTTTGGGAGACAGGTACACGGAACACAGAGACTTGGTCTTCGGAGACGGGAACACTGAACAAAGAGCCTTGATCTTGGGTGATGGGAGCGCATAACTCAGAGCCTTGGTCTTGGGAGACAGGAACGCGGATCACAGTGCTTTGGTCTTCGGAGACGGGAACACAGAACACAGAGCCTTGGTCTTGGGAACAGGAAAAAGGATCACAGAGCCCTGTTCTTGGGAGACGGGACACAGAACACTGAGCCTTGGTCTTGGGAGACGGGAACAGGGAACACTGAGCTTTGGTCTTGGGAGACGGCAACGCGGAACACTGAGCCTTGGTCTTTGGAGAACGGAACAGGGAACACAGAGGGTTGGTCTTGGGAGACAGGAACACAGAACACAGAGCCTTGGTCTTGGGAGACGGGAACACAGAACACAGAGCCTTGGTCTTTGGAGACGGGAACAGGGAACACTGAGCCTTCGTCTTGGGAGACCGGAACAGGGAACTCAGAACCTTGGTCTTAGGAGACGGGAACGCGGAACACAGAGCCTTGGTCTTGGGAGACGGGAACACAGGTCACAGAGACTTGGTCTTGGGAGACAGGAACATGGAACACAAAGCCTTGGCCTTGGGAGACGGGAACTCAGAACACAACACCTTGGTCTTGGGAGACAGGAATGCGGAACACAGAGCCTTGGGCTTGAGAGACGGGAACGCAGAACACAGAGCCTTGGTCTTTTGCAGACGGGAACACGGAACACAGAGCATTGGTCTTGGGAGACAGGAACGCGGAACACAGAGCCTTGGGCTTGGGAGACTGGATTGCGGAACACAGAGCCTTGGGATTGGGAGACGGGAATGCAGAACACAGAGCTTTGGTCTTGGGAGAAGTGAACATGCAACACAGAGCCTTGGTCTTGGGAGACAGGAACACGGAACACAGAGCCTTGGTCTTGGGAGACGGGAACACGGAATGCAGAGCCTTGTTCTTGGGAGACGGGAACGCGGAATACAGAGCCTTGGTCTTGGGAGACGGGACACAGAACACTGAGCCTTGGTCTTGGGAGACGGGAACAGGGAACACTGAGCTTTGGTCTTGGGAGTCGGCAACGCGGAACACTGAGCCTTGGTCTTGGGAGACAGGAACGCGGAACACAGAGCCTTGGGCTTGGGAGACTGGAATGCGGAACACAGAGCCTTGGTCTTGGGAGACGGGAACGCAGAACACAAAGCCTTGGTCTTGGGAGACAGGAAGGCGGAACAAAGAGCCTTGGTCTTGGGAGACAGGAACACGGAACACAGAGCCTTGGGTTTGGGAGACTGGAATGCGGAACACAGAGCCTTGGTCTTGGGAGACGGGAACACGGAACGCAGAGCCTTGTTCTTGGGAGACAGGAACGCGGAATACAGAGCCTTGGTCTTGGGAGATGGAAACGCAGAACACAACGCCTTGGTCTTGGGAGGCAGGAACGCGGAACGCAGAGCCTTGGCCTTGGGAGAAGGGAACTCAGAACACAGAGCCTTGGTTTTGGGAGACAGGTACACGGAACACAGAGACTTGGTCTTCGGAGACGGGAACACTGAACAAAGAGCCTTGATCTTGGGTGATGGGAGCGCATAACTCAGAGCCTTGGTCTTGGGAGACAGGAACGCGGATCACAGTGCTTTGGTCTTCGGAGACGGGAACACAGAACACAGAGCCTTGGTCTTGGGAACAGGAAAAAGGATCACAGAGCCCTGTTCTTGGGAGACGGGACACAGAACACTGAGCCTTGGTCTTGGGAGACGGGAACAGGGAACACTGAGCTTTGGTCTTGGGAGACGGCAACGCGGAACACTGAGCCTTGGTCTTTGGAGAACGGAACAGGGAACACAGAGGGTTGGTCTTGGGAGACAGGAACACAGAACACAGAGCCTTGGTCTTGGGAGACAGGAACACAGAACACAGAGCCTTGGTCTTTGGAGACGGGAACAGGGAACACTGAGCCTTCGTCTTGGGAGACCGGAACAGGGAACTCAGAACCTTGGTCTTAGGAGACGGGAACGCGGAACACAGAGCCTTGGTCTTGGGAGACGGGAACACAGGTCACAGAGACTTGGTCTTGGGAGACAGGAACATGGAACACAAAGCCTTGGCCTTGGGAGACGGGAACTCAGAACACAACACCTTGGTCTTGGGAGACAGGAATGCGGAACACAGAGCCTTGGGCTTGAGAGACGGGAACGCAGAACACAGAGCCTTGGTCTTTTGCAGACGGGAACACGGAACACAGAGCATTGGACTTGGGAGACGGGAACACGGATCACAGAGCCTTGGTCTTGGGAGACGGGAACTCAGAACACTGAGCCTTGGTCTTGGGAGACGGGAACACGGAACACAAATCCTTAGTCTTTGGAGACGGGAACACGGAACACAGAGCCTTGGGCTTAGGAGACGGGAACGCAGAACACAAAGCCTTGGTCTTGGGAGACAGGAACGCGGAACACAGAGCCTTGGGCTTGGGAGACTGGATTGCGGAGCACAGAGCCTTGGGCTTGGGAGACGGGAATGCAGAACACAGAGCTTTGGTCTTGGGAGAAGTGAACACGGAACACAGAGCCTTGGTCTTGGGAGACAGGAACACGGAACACAGTGCTTTGGTCTTTGGAGACGGGAACACAGAACACAGAGCCTTGGTCTTGGGAACAGGAACAAGGATCACAGAGCCTTGTTCTTGGGAGACGGGACACAGAACACTGAGCCTTGGTCTTGGGAGACGGGAACAGGGAACACTGAGCTTTGGCCTTAGGAGACGGGAACGCGGAACACAGAGCCTTGGACTTGGGAGACGGGAACACCAAACACAGAGCATTGGTCTTTGGAGACGGGAACACGGAACACAAAGCCTTTGTCTTGGGAGAAGGGAAAGCAGAACACAAAGCCTTGGTCTTGGGAGACAGGAACGCGGAACACAGAGCCTTGGGCTTGGGAGACGGGAACGCAGAACACAGAGCTTTGGTCTTGGGAGAAGTGAACACGGAACACAGAGCCTTGGGCTTGAGAGACGGGAACACGGAACACAGAGCCTTGGACTTGGGAGACGGGAACACGGATCACAGAGCCTTGGTATTGGGAGACAGGAACACGGAACACAAAGCCTTGGCCTTGGGAGACGGGAACTGAGAACACAACCCCTTGGTCTTGGGAGACAGGAATGCGGAACACAGAGCCTTGGGCTTGAGAGACGGGAACGCAGAACACTGAGCCTTGGTCTTTTGCAGACGGGAACACGGAACACAGAGCCTTGGACTTCGGAGACGGGAACACGGATCACAGAGCCTTGGTCTTGGGAGACGGGAACTCAGAACACTGAGCCTTGGTCTTGGGAGACGGGAACACGGAACACCGAGCCTTGGGCTTGGGAGACGGGAACGCAGAACGCAAAGCCTTGGTCTTGGGAGACAGGAACGCGGAACACAGAGCCTTGGGCTTGGGAGACTGGATTGCGGAACACAGAGCCTTGGGATTGGGAGACGGGAATGCAGAACACAGAGCTTTGGTCTTGGGAGAAGTGAACATGCAACACAGAGCCTTGGTCTTGGGAGACAGGAACACGGAACACAGAGCCTTGGTCTTGGGAGACGGGAACACGGAATGCAGAGCCTTGTTCTTGGGAGACGGGAACGCGGAATACAGAGCCTTGGTCTTGGGAGACGGGAACAGGGAACACTGAGCTTTGGTCTTGGGAGACGGCAACGCGGAACACTGTGCCTTGTTCTTGGGAGACAGGAACGCGGAACACAGAGCCTTGGGCTTGGGAGACTGGAATGCGGAACACAGAGCCTTGGTCTTGGGAGACGGGAACGCAGAACACAAAGCCTTGGTCTTGGGAGACAGGAACTCAGAACACAACACCTTGGTCTTGGGAGACAGGAATGCGGAACACAAAGCCTTGGCCTTGGGAGACGGAACTCAGAACACAACACCTTGGTCTTGGGAGACAGGAATGCGGAACACAGAGCCTTGGGCTTGAGAGACGGGAACGCAGAACACAGAGCCTTGGTCTTTTGCAGACGGGAACACGGAACACAGAGCATTGGACTTGGGAGACGGGAACACGGATCACAGAGCCTTGGTCTTGGGAGACGGGAACTCAGAACACAGAGCCTTGGTCTTGGGAGACGGGAACACGGAACACAAATCCTTAGTCTTTGGAGACGGGAACACGGAACACAGAGCCTTGGGCTTAGGAGACGGGAACGCAGAACACAAAGCCTTGGTCTTGGGAGACAGGAACGTGGAACACAGAGCCTTGGGCTTGGGAGACTGGATTGCGGAACACAGATCCTTGGGCTTGGGAGACGGGAATGCAGAACACAGAGCTTTGGTCTTGGGAGAAGTGAACACGGAACACAGAGCCTTGGTCTTGGGAGACGGGAACACGGAACACAGATCCTTAGTCTTTGTAGACGGGAACACGGAACACAGAGCCTTGGGCTTGGGAGACGGGAACGCAGAACACAAAGCCTTGGTCTTGGGAGACAGGAACGCGGAACACAGAGCCTTGGGCTTGGGAGACTGGATTGCGGAACACAGAGCCTTGGGCTTGGGAGACGGGAATGCAGAACACAGAGCTTTGGTCTTGGGAGAAGTGAACATGCAACACAGAGCCTTGGTCTTGGGAGACAGGAACACGGAATGCAGAGCCTTGTTCTTGGGAGACGGGAACGCGGAATACAGAGCCTTGGTCTTGGGAGACGGGACACAGAACACTGAGCCTTGGTCTTGGGAGACGGGAACAGGGAACACTGAGCTTTGGTCTTGGGAGACGGCAACGCGGAACACTGAGCCTTGGTCTTGGGAGACAGGAACGCGGAACACAGAGCCTTGGGCTTGGGAGACTGGAATGCGGAACACAGAGCCTTGGTCTTGGGAGACGGGAGCGCAGAACACAAAGCCTTGGTCTTGGGAGACAGGAAGGCGGAACAAAGAGCCTTGGTCTTGGGAGACAGGAACACGGAACACAGAGCCTTGGGTTTGGGAGACTGGAATGCGGAACACAGAGCCTTGGTCTTGGGAGACGGGAACACGGAACGCAGAGCCTTGTTCTTGGGAGACAGGAACGCGCAATACAGAGCCTTGGTCTTGGGAGATGGAAACGCAGAACACAACGCCTTGGTCTTGGGAGGCAGGAACGCGGAACGCAGAGCCTTGGCCTTGGGAGAAGGGAACTCAGAACACAGAGCCTTGGTTTTGGGAGACAGGTACACGGAACACAGAGACTTGGTCTTCGGAGACGGGAACACTGAACAAAGAGCCTTGATCTTGGGTGATGGGAGCGCATAACTCAGAGCCTTGGTCTTGGGAGACAGGAACGCGGATCACAGTGCTTTGGTCTTCGGAGACGGGAACACAGAACACAGAGCCTTGGTCTTGGGAACAGGAAAAAGGATCACAGAGCCCTATTCTTGGGAGACGGGACACAGAACACTGAGCCTTGGTCTTGGGAGACGGGAACAGGGAACACTGAGCTTTGGTCTTGGGAGACGGCAACGCGGAACACTGAGCCTTGGGCTTGGGAGACTGGATTGCGGAACACAGAGCCTTGGGCTTGGGAGACGGGAATGCAGAACACAGAGCTTTGGTCTTGGGAGAAGTGAACACGGAACACAGAGCCTTGGTCTTGGGAGACAGGAACACGGAACACAGAGCATTGGTCTTGGGAGACAGGAACGCGGAACACAGAGCCTTGGGCTTGGGAGACTGGATTGCGGAACACAGAGCCTTGGGATTGGGAGACGGGAATGCAGAACACAGAGCTTTGGTCTTGGGAGAAGTGAACATGCAACACAGAGCCTTGGTCTTGGGAGACAGGAACACGGAACACAGAGCCTTGGTCTTGGGAGACGGGAACACGGAATGCAGAGCCTTGTTCTTGGGAGACGGGAACGCGGAATACAGAGCCTTGGTCTTGGGAGACGGGACACAGAACACTGAGCCTTGGTCTTGGGAGACGGGAACAGGGAACACTGAGCTTTGGTCTTGGGAGTCGGCAACGCGGAACACTGAGCCTTGGTCTTGGGAGACAGGAACGCGGAACACAGAGCCTTGGGCTTGGGAGACTGGAATGCGGAACACAGAGCCTTGGTCTTGGGAGACGGGAACGCAGAACACAAAGCCTTGGTCTTGGGAGACAGGAAGGCGGAACAAAGAGCCTTGGTCTTGGGAGACAGGAACACGGAACACAGAGCCTTGGGTTTGGGAGACTGGAATGCGGAACACAGAGCCTTGGTCTTGGGAGACGGGAACACGGAACGCAGAGCCTTGTTCTTGGGAGACAGGAACGCGGAATACAGAGCCTTGGTCTTGGGAGATGGAAACGCAGAACACAACGCCTTGGTCTTGGGAGGCAGGAACGCGGAACGCAGAGCCTTGGCCTTGGGAGAAGGGAACTCAGAACACAGAGCCTTGGTTTTGGGAGACAGGTACACGGAACACAGAGACTTGGTCTTCGGAGACGGGAACACTGAACAAAGAGCCTTGATCTTGGGTGATGGGAGCGCATAACTCAGAGCCTTGGTCTTGGGAGACAGGAACGCGGATCACAGTGCTTTGGTCTTCGGAGACGGGAACACAGAACACAGAGCCTTGGTCTTGGGAACAGGAAAAAGGATCACAGAGCCCTGTTCTTGGGAGACGGGACACAGAACACTGAGCCTTGGTCTTGGGAGACGGGAACAGGGAACACTGAGCTTTGGTCTTGGGAGACGGCAACGCGGAACACTGAGCCTTGGTCTTTGGAGAACGGAACAGGGAACACAGAGGGTTGGTCTTGGGAGACAGGAACACAGAACACAGAGCCTTGGTCTTGGGAGACAGGAACACAGAACACAGAGCCTTGGTCTTTGGAGACGGGAACAGGGAACACTGAGCCTTCGTCTTGGGAGACCGGAACAGGGAACTCAGAACCTTGGTCTTAGGAGACGGGAACGCGGAACACAGAGCCTTGGTCTTGGGAGACGGGAACACAGGTCACAGAGACTTGGTCTTGGGAGACAGGAACATGGAACACAAAGCCTTGGCCTTGGGAGACGGGAACTCAGAACACAACACCTTGGTCTTGGGAGACAGGAATGCGGAACACAGAGCCTTGGGCTTGAGAGACGGGAACGCAGAACACAGAGCCTTGGTCTTTTGCAGACGGGAACACGGAACACAGAGCATTGGACTTGGGAGACGGGAACACGGATCACAGAGCCTTGGTCTTGGGAGACGGGAACTCAGAACACTGAGCCTTGGTCTTGGGAGACGGGAACACGGAACACAAATCCTTAGTCTTTGGAGACGGGAACACGGAACACAGAGCCTTGGGCTTAGGAGACGGGAACGCAGAACACAAAGCCTTGGTCTTGGGAGACAGGAACGCGGAACACAGAGCCTTGGGCTTGGGAGACTGGATTGCGGAGCACAGAGCCTTGGGCTTGGGAGACGGGAATGCAGAACACAGAGCTTTGGTCTTGGGAGAAGTGAACACGGAACACAGAGCCTTGGTCTTGGGAGACAGGAACACGGAACACAGTGCTTTGGTCTTTGGAGACGGGAACACAGAACACAGAGCCTTGGTCTTGGGAACAGGAACAAGGATCACAGAGCCTTGTTCTTGGGAGACGGGACACAGAACACTGAGCCTTGGTCTTGGGAGACGGGAACAGGGAACACTGAGCTTTGGCCTTAGGAGACGGGAACGCGGAACACAGAGCCTTGGACTTGGGAGACGGGAACACCAAACACAGAGCATTGGTCTTTGGAGACGGGAACACGGAACACAAAGCCTTTGTCTTGGGAGAAGGGAAAGCAGAACACAAAGCCTTGGTCTTGGGAGACAGGAACGCGGAACACAGAGCCTTGGGCTTGGGAGACGGGAACGCAGAACACAGAGCTTTGGTCTTGGGAGAAGTGAACACGGAACACAGAGCCTTGGGCTTGAGAGACGGGAACACGGAACACAGAGCCTTGGACTTGGGAGACGGGAACACGGATCACAGAGCCTTGGTATTGGGAGACAGGAACACGGAACACAAAGCCTTGGCCTTGGGAGACGGGAACTGAGAACACAACCCCTTGGTCTTGGGAGACAGGAATGCGGAACACAGAGCCTTGGGCTTGAGAGACGGGAACGCAGAACACTGAGCCTTGGTCTTTTGCAGACGGGAACACGGAACACAGAGCCTTGGACTTCGGAGACGGGAACACGGATCACAGAGCCTTGGTCTTGGGAGACGGGAACTCAGAACACTGAGCCTTGGTCTTGGGAGACGGGAACACGGAACACCGAGCCTTGGGCTTGGGAGACGGGAACGCAGAACGCAAAGCCTTGGTCTTGGGAGACAGGAACGCGGAACACAGAGCCTTGGGCTTGGGAGACTGGATTGCGGAACACAGAGCCTTGGGATTGGGAGACGGGAATGCAGAACACAGAGCTTTGGTCTTGGGAGAAGTGAACATGCAACACAGAGCCTTGGTCTTGGGAGACAGGAACACGGAACACAGAGCCTTGGTCTTGGGAGACGGGAACACGGAATGCAGAGCCTTGTTCTTGGGAGACGGGAACGCGGAATACAGAGCCTTGGTCTTGGGAGACGGGACACAGAACACTGAGCCTTGGTCTTGGGAGACGGGAACAGGGAACACTGAGCTTTGGTCTTGGGAGACGGCAACGCGGAACACTGAGCCTTGTTCTTGGGAGACAGGAACGCGGAACACAGAGCCTTGGGCTTGGGAGACTGGAATGCGGAACACAGAGCCTTGGTCTTGGGAGACGGGAACGCAGAACACAAAGCCTTGGTCTTGGGAGACAGGAACTCAGAACACAACACCTTGGTCTTGGGAGACAGGAATGCGGAACACAAAGCCTTGGCCTTGGGAGACGGAACTCAGAACACAACACCTTGGTCTTGGGAGACAGGAATGCGGAACACAGAGCCTTGGGCTTGAGAGACGGGAACGCAGAACACAGAGCCTTGGTCTTTTGCAGACGGGAACACGGAACACAGAGCATTGGACTTGGGAGACGGGAACACGGATCACAGAGCCTTGGTCTTGGGAGACGGGAACTCAGAACACAGAGCCTTGGTCTTGGGAGACGGGAACACGGAACACAAATCCTTAGTCTTTGGAGACGGGAACACGGAACACAGAGCCTTGGGCTTAGGAGACGGGAACGCAGAACACAAAGCCTTGGTCTTGGGAGACAGGAACGTGGAACACAGAGCCTTGGGCTTGGGAGACTGGATTGCGGAACACAGATCCTTGGGCTTGGGAGACGGGAATGCAGAACACAGAGCTTTGGTCTTGGGAGAAGTGAACACGGAACACAGAGCCTTGGTCTTGGGAGACAGGAACACGGAACACAGAGCCTTGGTCTTGGGAGACGGGAACACGGAATGCAGAGCCTTGGTCTTGGGAGACAGGAACGCGGATCACAGTGCTTTGGTCTTTGGAGACGGGAACACAGAACACAGAGCCTTGGTCTTGGGAACAGGAACAAGGATCACAGAGCCTTGTTCTTGGGAGACGGGACACAGAACACTGAGCCTTGGTCTTGGGAGACGGGAACAGGGAACACTGAGCTTTGGCCTTAGGAGACGGGAACGCGGAACACAGAGCCTTGGACTTGGGAGACGGGAACACCAAACACAGAGCCTTGGTCTTTGGAGACGGGAACACGGAACACAAAGCCTTTGTCTTGGGAGAAGGGAAAGCAGAACACAAAGCCTTGGTCTTGGGAGACAGGAACGCGGAACACAGAGCCTTGGGCTTGGGAGACGGGAACGCAGAACACAGAGCTTTGGTCTTGGGAGAAGTGAACACGGAACACAGAGCCTTGGGCTTGAGAGACGGGAACACGGAACACAGAGCCTTGGACTTGGTAGACGGGAACACGGATCACAGAGCCTTGGTATTGGGAGACAGGAACACGGAACACAAAGCCTTGGCCTTGGGAGACGGGAACTGAGAACACAACCCCTTGGTCTTGGGAGACAGGAATGCGGAACACAGAGCCTTGGGCTTGAGAGACGGGAAAGCAGAACACAGAGCCTTGGGCTTGAGAGACGGGAATGCAGAACACAGAGCTTTGGTCTTGGGAGAAGTGAACATGCAACACAGAGCCTTGGTCTTGGGAGACAGGAACACGGAACACAGAGCCTTGGTCTTGGGAGACGGGAACACGGAATGCAGAGCCTTGTTCTTGGGAGACGGGAACGCGGAATACAGAGCCTTGGTCTTGGGAGACGGGACACAGAACACTGAGCCTTGGTCTTGGGAGACGGGAACAGGGAACACTGAGCTTTGGTCTTGGGAGACGGCAACGCGGAACACTGAGCCTTGTTCTTGGGAGACAGGAACGCGGAACACAGAGCCTTGGGCTTGGGAGACGGGAACACGGAACGCAGAGCCTTGTTCTTGGGAGACAGGAACGCGGAATACAGAGCCTTGGTCTTGGGAGATGGAAACGCAGAACACAACGCCTTGGTCTTGGGAGGCAGGAACGCGGAACGCAGAGCCTTGGCTTTGGGAGAAGGGAACTCAGAACACAGAGCCTTGGTTTTGGGAGACAGGTACACGGAACACAGAGACTTGGTCTTCGGAGACGGGAACACTGAACAAAGAGCCTTGATCTTGGGTGACGGGAGCGCATAACTCAGAGCCTTGGTCTTGGGAGACAGGAACGCGGATCACAGTGCTTTGGTCTTCGGAGACGGGAACACAGAACACAGAGCCTTGGTCTTGGGAACAGGAACAAGGATCACAGAGCCCTGTTCTTGGGAGACGGGACACAGAACACTGAGCCTTGGTCTTGGGAGACGGGAACAGGGAACACTGAGCTTTGGTCTTGGGAGACGGCAACGCGGAACACTGAGCCTTGGTCTTTGGAGAACGGAACAGGGAACACAGAGGGTTGGTCTTGGGAGACAGGAACACAGAACACAGAGCCTTGGTCTTGGAAGACGGGAACACAGAACACAGAGCCTTGGTCTTTGGAGACGGGAACAGGGAACACTGAGCCTTCGTCTTGGGAGACCGGAACAGGGAACACAGAGCCTTGGTCTTAGGAGACGGGAACGCGGAACACAGAGCCTTGGTCTTGGGAGACGGGAACACAGGTCACAGAGACTTGGTCTTGGGAGACAGGAACATGGAACACAAAGCCTTGGCCTTGGGAGACGGGAACTCAGAACACAACACCTTGGTCTTGGGAGACAGGAATGCGGAACACAGAGCCTTGGGCTTGAGAGACGGGAACGCAGAACACAGAGCCTTGGTCTTTTGCAGACGGGAACACGGAACACAGAGCCTTGGACTTGGGAGACGGGAACACGGATCACAGAGCCTTGGTCTTGGGAGACGGGAACTCAGAACACTGAGCCTTGGTCTTGGGAGACGGGAACACGGAACACAAATCCTTAGTCTTTGGAGACGGGAACACGGAACACAGAGCCTTGGGCTTAGGAGACGGGAACGCAGAACACAAAGCCTTGGTCTTGGGAGACAGGAACGCGGAACACAGAGCCTTGGGCTTGGGAGACTGGATTGCGGAACACAGAGCCTTGGGCTTGGGAGACGGGAATGCAGAACACAGAGCTTTGGTCTTGGGAGAAGTGAACACGGAACACAGAGCCTTGGTCTTGGGAGACAGGAACACGGAACACAGAGCCTTGGTCTTGGGAGACGGGAACACGGAATGCAGAGCCTTGTTCTTGGGAGACGGGAACGCGGAATACAGAGCCTTGGTCTTGGGAGACGGGACACAGAACACTAAGCCTTGGTCTTGGGAGACGGGAACAGGGAACACTGAGCTTTGGTCTTGGGAGACGGCAACGCGGAACACTGAGCCTTGGTCTTGGGAGACGGGATCAGGGAACACTGAGCCTTGCTCTTGGGAGACTGGAACAGGGAACCCAGAGCCTTGGCCTTAGGAGACGGGAACGCGGAACACAGAGCCTTGGTCTTTGGAGACGGGAACACGGAACACAAAGCCTTTGTCTTGGGAGAAGGGAAAGCAGAACACAAAGCCTTGGTCTTGGGAGACAGGAACGCGGAACACAGAGCCTTGGGCTTGGGAGACGGGAACGCAGAACACAGAGCTTTGGTCTTGGGAGAAGTGAACACGGAACACAGAGCCTTGGGCTTGAGAGACGGGAACACGGAACACAGAGCCTTGGACTTGGGAGACGGGAACACGGATCACAGAGCCTTGGTATTGGGAGACAGGAACACGGAACACAAAGCCTTGGCCTTGGGAGACGGGAACTCAGAACACAACCCCTTGGTCTTGGGAGACAGGAATGCGGAACACAGAGCCTTGGGCTTGAGAGACGGGAACGCAGAACACTGAGCCTTGGTCTTTTGCAGACGGGAACACGGAACACAGAGCCTTGGACTTGGGAGACGGGAACACGGATCACAGAGCCTTGGTCTTGGGAGACGGGAACTCAGAACACTGAGCCTTGGTCTTGGGAGACGGGAACACGGAACACAGATCCTTAGTCTTTGGAGACGGGAACACGGAACACAGAGCCTTGGGCTTGGGAGACGGGAACGCAGAACACAAAGCCTTGGTCTTGGGAGACAGGAACGCGGAACACAGAGCCTTGGGCTTGGGAGACTGGATTGCGGAACACAGAGCCTTGGGCTTGAGAGACGGGAACGCAGAACACTGAGCCTTGGTCTTTTGCAGACGGGAACACGGAACACAGAGCCTTGGACTTGGGAGACGGGAACACGCATCACAGAGCCTTGGTCTTGGGAGACGGGAACTCAGAACACTGAGCCTTGGTCTTGGGAGACGGGAACACGGAACACAGATCCTTAGTCTTTGGAGACGGGAACACGGAACACAGAGCCTTGGGCTTGGGAGACGGGAACGCAGAACACAAAGCCTTGGTCTTGGGAGACAGGAACGTGGAACACAGAGCCTTGGGCTTGGGAGACTGGATTGCGGAACACAGAGCCTTGGGCTTGGGAGACGGGAATGCAGAACACAGAGCTTTGGTCTTGGGAGAAGTGAACACGGAACGCAGAGCCTTGTTCTTGGGAGACAGGAACGCGGAATACAGAGCCTTGGTCTTGGGAGATGGAAACGCAGAACACAACGCCTTGGTCTTGGGAGGCAGGAACGCGGAACGCAGAGCCTTGGGCTTGGGAGACTGGATTGCGGAACACAGAGCCTTGGGATTGGGAGACGGGAATGCAGAACACAGAGCTTTGGTCTTGGGAGAAGTGAACATGCAACACAGAGCCTTGGTCTTGGGAGACAGGAACACGGAACACAGAGCCTTGGTCTTGGGAGACGGGAACACGGAATGCAGAGCCTTGTTCTTGGGAGACGGGAACGCGGAATACAGAGCCTTGGTCTTGGGAGACGGGACACAGAACACTGAGCCTTGGGTTTGGGAGACTGGAATGCGGAACACAGAGCCTTGGTCTTGGGAGACGGGAACACGGAACGCAGAGCCTTGTTCTTGGGAGACAGGAACGCGGAATACAGAGCCTTGGTCTTTGGAGATGGAAACGCAGAACACAACGCCTTAGTCTTGGGAGGCAGGAACGCGGAACGCAGAGCCTTGGCCTTGGGAGAAGGGAACTCAGAACACAGAGCCTTGGTTTTGGGAGACAGGTACACGGAACACAGAGACTTGGTCTTCGGAGACGGGAACACTGAACAAAGAGCCTTGATCTTGGGTGACGGGAGCGCATAACTCAGAGCCTTGGTCTTGGGAGACAGGAACGCGGATCACAGTACTTTGGTCTTCGGAGACGGGAACACAGAACACAGAGCCTTGGTCTTGGGAACAGGAACAAGGATCACAGAGCCCTGTTCTTGGGAGACGGGACACAGAACACTGAGCCTTGGTCTTGTGAGACGGGAACAGGGAACACTGAGCTTTGGTCTTGGGAGACGGCAACGCGGAACACTGAGCCTTGGTCTTTGGAGAACGGAACAGGGAACACAGAGGGTTGGTCTTGGGAGACAGGAACACAGAACACAGAGCCTTGGTCTTGGGAGACGGGAACACGGAACGCAGAGCCTTGTTCTTGGGAGACAGGAACGCGGAATACAGAGCCTTGGTCTTGGGAGATCGAAACGCAGAACACAACGCCTTGGTCTTGGGAGGCAGGAACGCGGAACGCAGAGCCTTGGCCTTGGGAGAAGGGAACTCAGAACACAGAGCCTTGGTTTTGGGAGACAGGTACACGGAACATAGAGACTTGGTCTTCGGAGACGGGAACACTGAACAAAGAGCCTTGATCTTGGGTGACGGGAGCGCATAACTCAGAGCCTTGGTCTTGGGAGACAGGAACGCAGATCACAGTGCTTTGGTCTTCGGAGACGGGAACACAGAACACAGAGCCTTGGTCTTGGGAACAGGAACAAGGATCACAGAGCCCTGTTCTTGGGAGACGGGACACAGAACACTGAGCCTTGGTCTTGGGAGACGGGAACAGGGAACACTGAGCTTTGGTCTTGGGAGACGGCAACGCGGAACACTGAGCCTTGGTCTTTGGAGAACGGAACAGGGAACACAGAGGGTTGGTCTTGGGAGACAGGAACACAGAACACAGAGCCTTGGTCTTGGAAGACGGGAACACAGAACACAGAGCCTTGGTCTTTGGAGACGGGAACAGGGAACACTGAGCCTTCGTCTTGGGAGACCGGAACAGGGAACACAGAGCCTTGGTCTTAGGAGACGGGAACGCGGAACACAGAGCCTTGGTCTTGGGAGACAGGAACACGGAACACAGAGCCTTGGTCTTGGGAGACGGGAACACGGAATGCAGAGCCTTGTTCTTGGGAGACGGGAACGCGGAATACAGAGCCTTGGTCTTGGGAGACGGGACACAGAACACTGAGCCTTGGTCTTGGGAGACGGGAACAGGGAACACTGAGCTTTGGTCTTGGGAGACGGCAACGCGGAACACTGAGCCTTGTTCTTGGGAGACAGGAACGCGGAACACAGAGCCTTGGGCTTGGGAGACGGGAACACGGAACGCAGAGCCTTGTTCTTGGGAGACAGGAACGCGGAATACAGAGCCTTGGTCTTGGGAGATGGAAACGCAGAACACAACGCCTTGGTCTTGGGAGGCAGGAACGCGGAACGCAGAGCCTTGGCCTTGGGAGAAGGGAACTCAGAACACAGAGCCTTGGTTTTGGGAGACAGGTACACGGAACACAGAGACTTGGTCTTCGGAGACGGGAACACTGAACAAAGAGCCTTGATCTTGGGTGACGGGAGCGCATAACTCAGAGCCTTGGTCTTGGGAGACAGGAACGCGGATCACAGTGCTTTGGTCTTCGGAGACGGGAACACAGAACACAGAGCCTTGGTCTTGGGAACAGGAACAAGGATCACAGAGCCCTGTTCTTGGGAGACGGGACACAGAACACTGAGCCTTGGTCTTGGGAGACGGGAACAGGGAACACTGAGCTTTGGTCTTGGGAGACGGCAACGCGGAACACTGAGCCTTGGTCTTTGGAGAACGGAACAGGGAACACAGAGGGTTGGTCTTGGGAGACAGGAACACAGAACACAGAGCCTTGGTCTTGGAAGACGGGAACACAGAACACAGAGCCTTGGTCTTTGGAGACGGGAACAGGGAACACTGAGCCTTCGTCTTGGGAGACCGGAACAGGGAACACAGAGCCTTGGTCTTAGGAGACGGGAACGCGGAACACAGAGCCTTGGTCTTGGGAGACGGGAACACAGGTCACAGAGACTTGGTCTTGGGAGACAGGAACATGGAACACAAAGCCTTGGCCTTGGGAGACGGGAACTCAGAACACAACACCTTGGTCTTGGGAGACAGGAATGCGGAACACAGAGCCTTGGGCTTGAGAGACGGGAACGCAGAACACAGAGCCTTGGTCTTTTGCAGACGGGAACACGGAACACAGAGCCTTGGACTTGGGAGACGGGAACACGGATCACAGAGCCTTGGTCTTGGGAGACGGGAACTCAGAACACTGAGCCTTGGTCTTGGGAGACGGGAACACGGAACACAAATCCTTAGTCTTTGGAGACGGGAACACGGAACACAGAGCCTTGGGCTTAGGAGACGGGAACGCAGAACACAAAGCCTTGGTCTTGGGAGACAGGAACGCGGAACACAGAGCCTTGGGCTTGGGAGACTGGATTGCGGAACACAGAGCCTTGGGCTTGGGAGACGGGAATGCAGAACACAGAGCTTTGGTCTTGGGAGAAGTGAACACGGAACACAGAGCCTTGGTCTTGGGAGACAGGAACACGGAACACAGAGCCTTGGTCTTGGGAGACGGGAACACGGAATGCAGAGCCTTGTTCTTGGGAGACGGGAACGCGGAATACAGAGCCTTGGTCTTGGGAGACGGGACACAGAACACTAAGCCTTGGTCTTGGGAGACGGGAACAGGGAACACTGAGCTTTGGTCTTGGGAGACGGCAACGCGGAACACTGAGCCTTGGTCTTGGGAGACGGGATCAGGGAACACTGAGCCTTGCTCTTGGGAGACTGGAACAGGGAACCCAGAGCCTTGGCCTTAGGAGACGGGAACGCGGAACACAGAGCCTTGGTCTTTGGAGACGGGAACACGGAACACAAAGCCTTTGTCTTGGGAGAAGGGAAAGCAGAACACAAAGCCTTGGTCTTGGGAGACAGGAACGCGGAACACAGAGCCTTGGGCTTGGGAGACGGGAACGCAGAACACAGAGCTTTGGTCTTGGGAGAAGTGAACACGGAACACAGAGCCTTGGGCTTGAGAGACGGGAACACGGAACACAGAGCCTTGGACTTGGGAGACGGGAACACGGATCACAGAGCCTTGGTATTGGGAGACAGGAACACGGAACACAAAGCCTTGGCCTTGGGAGACGGGAACTCAGAACACAACCCCTTGGTCTTGGGAGACAGGAATGCGGAACACAGAGCCTTGGGCTTGAGAGACGGGAACGCAGAACACTGAGCCTTGGTCTTTTGCAGACGGGAACACGGAACACAGAGCCTTGGACTTGGGAGACGGGAACACGGATCACAGAGCCTTGGTCTTGGGAGACGGGAACTCAGAACACTGAGCCTTGGTCTTGGGAGACGGGAACACGGAACACAGATCCTTAGTCTTTGGAGACGGGAACACGGAACACAGAGCCTTGGGCTTGGGAGACGGGAACGCAGAACACAAAGCCTTGGTCTTGGGAGACAGGAACGCGGAACACAGAGCCTTGGGCTTGGGAGACTGGATTGCGGAACACAGAGCCTTGGGCTTGAGAGACGGGAACGCAGAACACTGAGCCTTGGTCTTTTGCAGACGGGAACACGGAACACAGAGCCTTGGACTTGGGAGACGGGAACACGCATCACAGAGCCTTGGTCTTGGGAGACGGGAACTCAGAACACTGAGCCTTGGTCTTGGGAGACGGGAACACGGAACACAGATCCTTAGTCTTTGGAGACGGGAACACGGAACACAGAGCCTTGGGCTTGGGAGACGGGAACGCAGAACACAAAGCCTTGGTCTTGGGAGACAGGAACGTGGAACACAGAGCCTTGGGCTTGGGAGACTGGATTGCGGAACACAGAGCCTTGGGCTTGGGAGACGGGAATGCAGAACACAGAGCTTTGGTCTTGGGAGAAGTGAACACGGAACGCAGAGCCTTGTTCTTGGGAGACAGGAACGCGGAATACAGAGCCTTGGTCTTGGGAGATGGAAACGCAGAACACAACGCCTTGGTCTTGGGAGGCAGGAACGCGGAACGCAGAGCCTTGGGCTTGGGAGACTGGATTGCGGAACACAGAGCCTTGGGATTGGGAGACGGGAATGCAGAACACAGAGCTTTGGTCTTGGGAGAAGTGAACATGCAACACAGAGCCTTGGTCTTGGGAGACAGGAACACGGAACACAGAGCCTTGGTCTTGGGAGACGGGAACACGGAATGCAGAGCCTTGTTCTTGGGAGACGGGAACGCGGAATACAGAGCCTTGGTCTTGGGAGACGGGACACAGAACACTGAGCCTTGGGTTTGGGAGACTGGAATGCGGAACACAGAGCCTTGGTCTTGGGAGACGGGAACACGGAACGCAGAGCCTTGTTCTTGGGAGACAGGAACGCGGAATACAGAGCCTTGGTCTTTGGAGATGGAAACGCAGAACACAACGCCTTGGTCTTGGGAGGCAGGAACGCGGAACGCAGAGCCTTGGCCTTGGGAGAAGGGAACTCAGAACACAGAGCCTTGGTTTTGGGAGACAGGTACACGGAACACAGAGACTTGGTCTTCGGAGACGGGAACACTGAACAAAGAGCCTTGATCTTGGGTGACGGGAGCGCATAACTCAGAGCCTTGGTCTTGGGAGACAGGAACGCGGATCACAGTGCTTTGGTCTTCGGAGACGGGAACACAGAACACAGAGCCTTGGTCTTGGGAACAGGAACAAGGATCACAGAGCCCTGTTCTTGGGAGACGGGACACAGAACACTGAGCCTTGGTCTTGGGAGACGGGAACAGGGAACACTGAGCTTTGGTCTTGGGAGACGGCAACGCGGAACACTGAGCCTTGGTCTTTGGAGAACGGAACAGGGAACACAGAGGGTTGGTCTTGGGAGACAGGAACACAGAACACAGAGCCTTGGTCTTGGGAGACGGGAACACGGAACGCAGAGCCTTGTTCTTGGGAGACAGGAACGCGGAATACAGAGCCTTGGTCTTGGGAGATGGAAACGCAGAACACAACGCCTTGGTCTTGGGAGGCAGGAACGCGGAACGCAGAGCCTTGGCCTTGGGAGAAGGGAACTCAGAACACAGAGCCTTGGTTTTGGGAGACAGGTACACGGAACATAGAGACTTGGTCTTCGGAGACGGGAACACTGAACAAAGAGCCTTGATCTTGGGTGACGGGAGCGCATAACTCAGAGCCTTGGTCTTGGGAGACAGGAACGCAGATCACAGTGCTTTGGTCTTCGGAGACGGGAACACAGAACACAGAGCCTTGGTCTTGGGAACAGGAACAAGGATCACAGAGCCCTGTTCTTGGGAGACGGGACACTGAACACTGAGCCTTGGTCTTGGGAGACGGGAACAGGGAACACTGAGCTTTGGTCTTGGGAGACGGCAACGCGGAACACTGAGCCTTGGTCTTTGGAGAACGGAACAGGGAACACAGAGGGTTGGTCTTGGGAGACAGGAACACAGAACACAGAGCCTTGGTCTTGGAAGACGGGAACACAGAACACAGAGCCTTGGTCTTTGGAGACGGGAACAGGGAACACTGAGCCTTCGTCTTGGGAGACCGGAACAGGGAACACAGAGCCTTGGTCTTAGGAGACGGGAACGCGGAACACAGAGCCTTGGACTTGGGAGACAGGAACACGGAACACAGAGCCTTGGTCTTGGGAGACGGGAACACGGAATGCAGAGCCTTGTTCTTGGGAGACGGGAACGCGGAATACAGAGCCTTGGTCTTGGGAGACGGGACACAGAACACTGAGCCTTGGTCTTGGGAGACGGGAACAGGGAACACTGAGCTTTGGTCTTGGGAGACGGCAACGCGGAACACTGAGCCTTGTTCTTGGGAGACAGGAACGCGGAACACAGAGCCTTGGGCTTGGGAGACGGGAACACGGAACGCAGAGCCTTGTTCTTGGGAGACAGGAACGCGGAATACAGAGCCTTGGTCTTGGGAGATGGAAACGCAGAACACAACGCCTTGGTCTTGGGAGGCAGGAACGCGGAACGCAGAGCCTTGGCCTTGGGAGAAGGGAACTCAGAACACAGAGCCTTGGTTTTGGGAGACAGGTACACGGAACACAGAGACTTGGTCTTCGGAGACGGGAACACTGAACAAAGAGCCTTGATCTTGGGTGACGGGAGCGCATAACTCAGAGCCTTGGTCTTGGGAGACAGGAACGCGGATCACAGTGCTTTGGTCTTCGGAGACGGGAACACAGAACACAGAGCCTTGGTCTTGGGAACAGGAACAAGGATCACAGAGCCCTGTTCTTGGGAGACGGGACACAGAACACTGAGCCTTGGTCTTGGGAGACGGGAACAGGGAACACTGAGCTTTGGTCTTGGGAGACGGCAACGCGGAACACTGAGCCTTGGTCTTTGGAGAACGGAACAGGGAACACAGAGGGTTGGTCTTGGGAGACAGGAACACAGAACACAGAGCCTTGGTCTTGGAAGACGGGAACACAGAACACAGAGCCTTGGTCTTTGGAGACGGGAACAGGGAACACTGAGCCTTCGTCTTGGGAGACCGGAACAGGGAACACAGAGCCTTGGTCTTAGGAGACGGGAACGCGGAACACAGAGCCTTGGTCTTGGGAGACGGGAACACAGGTCACAGAGACTTGGTCTTGGGAGACAGGAACATGGAACACAAAGCCTTGGCCTTGGGAGACGGGAACTCAGAACACAACACCTTGGTCTTGGGAGACAGGAATGCGGAACACAGAGCCTTGGGCTTGAGAGACGGGAACGCAGAACACAGAGCCTTGGTCTTTTGCAGACGGGAACACGGAACACAGAGCCTTGGACTTGGGAGACGGGAACACGGATCACAGAGCCTTGGTCTTGGGAGACGGGAACTCAGAACACTGAGCCTTGGTCTTGGGAGACGGGAACACGGAACACAAATCCTTAGTCTTTGGAGACGGGAACACGGAACACAGAGCCTTGGGCTTAGGAGACGGGAACGCAGAACACAAAGCCTTGGTCTTGGGAGACAGGAACGCGGAACACAGAGCCTTGGGCTTGGGAGACTGGATTGTGGAACACAGAGCCTTGGGCTTGGGAGACGGGAATGCAGAACACAGAGCTTTGGTCTTGGGAGAAGTGAACACGGAACACAGAGCCTTGGTCTTGGGAGACAGGAACACGGAACACAGAGCCTTGGTCTTGGGAGACGGGAACACGGAATGCAGAGCCTTGTTCTTGGGAGACGGGAACGCGGAATACAGAGCCTTGGTCTTGGGAGACGGGACACAGAACACTAAGCCTTGGTCTTGGGAGACGGGAACAGGGAACACTGAGCTTTGGTCTTGGGAGACGGCAACGCGGAACACTGAGCCTTGGTCTTGGGAGACGGGATCAGGGAACACTGAGCCTTGCTCTTGGGAGACTGGAACAGGGAACCCAGAGCCTTGGCCTTAGGAGACGGGAACGCGGAACACAGAGCCTTGGTCTTTGGAGACGGGAACACGGAACACAAAGCCTTTGTCTTGGGAGAAGGGAAAGCAGAACACAAAGCCTTGGTCTTGGGAGACAGGAACGCGGAACACAGAGCCTTGGGCTTGGGAGACGGGAACGCAGAACACAGAGCTTTGGTCTTGGGAGAAGTGAACACGGAACACAGAGCCTTGGGCTTGAGAGACGGGAACACGGAACACAGAGCCTTGGACTTGGGAGACGGGAACACGGATCACAGAGCCTTGGTATTGGGAGACAGGAACACGGAACACAAAGCCTTGGCCTTGGGAGACGGGAACTCAGAACACAACCCCTTGGTCTTGGGAGACAGGAATGCGGAACACAGAGCCTTGGGCTTGAGAGACGGGAACGCAGAACACTGAGCCTTGGTCTTTTGCAGACGGGAACACGGAACACAGAGCCTTGGACTTGGGAGACGGGAACACGGATCACAGAGCCTTGGTCTTGGGAGACGGGAACTCAGAACACTGAGCCTTGGTCTTGGGAGACGGGAACACGGAACACAGATCCTTAGTCTTTGGAGACGGGAACACGGAACACAGAGCCTTGGGCTTGGGAGACGGGAACGCAGAACACAAAGCCTTGGTCTTGGGAGACAGGAACGCGGAACACAGAGCCTTGGGCTTGGGAGACTGGATTGCGGAACACAGAGCCTTGGGCTTGAGAGACGGGAACGCAGAACACTGAGCCTTGGTCTTTTGCAGACGGGAACACGGAACACAGAGCCTTGGACTTGGGAGACGGGAACACGCATCACAGAGCCTTGGTCTTGGGAGACGGGAACTCAGAACTCTGAGCTTGGTCTTTGGAGACGGGAACACGGAACACAGATCCTTAGTCTTTGGAGACGGGAACACGGAACACAGAGCCTTGGGCTTGGGAGACGGGAACGCAGAACACAAAGCCTTGGTCTTGGGAGACAGGAACGTGGAACACAGAGCCTTGGGCTTGGGAGACTGGATTGCGGAACACAGAGCCTTGGGCTTGGGAGACGGGAATGCAGAACACAGAGCTTTGGTCTTGGGAGAAGTGAACACGGAACGCAGAGCCTTGTTCTTGGGAGACAGGAACGCGGAATACAGAGCCTTGGTCTTGGGAGATGGAAACGCAGAACACAACGCCTTGGTCTTGGGAGGCAGGAACGCGGAACGCAGAGCCTTGGGCTTGGGAGACTGGATTGCGGAACACAGAGCCTTGGGATTGGGAGACGGGAATGCAGAACACAGAGCTTTGGTCTTGGGAGAAGTGAACATGCAACACAGAGCCTTGGTCTTGGGAGACAGGAACACGGAACACAGAGCCTTGGTCTTGGGAGACGGGAACACGGAATGCAGAGCCTTGTTCTTGGGAGACGGGAACGCGGAATACAGAGCCTTGGTCTTGGGAGACGGGACACAGAACACTGAGCCTTGGGTTTGGGAGACTGGAATGCGGAACACAGAGCCTTGGTCTTGGGAGACGGGAACACGGAACGCAGAGCCTTGTTCTTGGGAGACAGGAACGCGGAATACAGAGCCTTGGTCTTTGGAGATGGAAATGCAGAACACAACGCCTTGGTCTTGGGAGGCAGGAACGCGGAACGCAGAGCCTTGGCCTTGGGAGAAGGGAACTCAGAACACAGAGCCTTGGTTTTGGGAGACAGGTACACGGAACACAGAGACTTGGTCTTCGGAGACGGGAACACTGAACAAAGAGCCTTGATCTTGGGTGACGGGAGCGCATAACTCAGAGCCTTGGTCTTGGGAGACAGGAACGCGGATCACAGTGCTTTGGTCTTCGGAGACGGGAACACAGAACACAGAGCCTTGGTCTTGGGAACAGGAACAAGGATCACAGAGCCCTGTTCTTGGGAGACGGGACACAGAACACTGAGCCTTGGTCTTGGGAGACGGGAACAGGGAACACTGAGCTTTGGTCTTGGGAGACGGCAACGCGGAACACTGAGCCTTGGTCTTTGGAGAACGGAACAGGGAACACAGAGGGTTGGTCTTGGGAGACAGGAACACAGAACACAGAGCCTTGGTCTTGGGAGACGGGAACACGGAACGCAGAGCCTTGTTCTTGGGAGACAGGAACGCGGAATACAGAGCCTTGGTCTTGGGAGATGGAAACGCAGAACACAACGCCTTGGTCTTGGGAGGCAGGAACGCGGAACGCAGAGCCTTGGCCTTGGGAGAAGGGAACTCAGAACACAGAGCCTTGGTTTTGGGAGACAGGTACACGGAACATAGAGACTTGGTCTTCGGAGACGGGAACACTGAACAAAGAGCCTTGATCTTGGGTGACGGGAGCGCATAACTCAGAGCCTTGGTCTTGGGAGACAGGAACGCAGATCACAGTGCTTTGGTCTTCGGAGACGGGAACACAGAACACAGAGCCTTGGTCTTGGGAACAGGAACAAGGATCACAGAGCCCTGTTCTTGGGAGACGGGACACAGAACACTGAGCCTTGGTCTTGGGAGACGGGAACAGGGAACACTGAGCTTTGGTCTTGGGAGACGGCAACGCGGAACACTGAGCCTTGGTCTTTGGAGAACGGAACAGGGAACACAGAGGGTTGGTCTTGGGAGACAGGAACACAGAACACAGAGCCTTGGTCTTGGAAGACGGGAACACAGAACACAGAGCCTTGGTCTTTGGAGACGGGAACAGGGAACACTGAGCCTTCGTCTTGGGAGACCGGAACAGGGAACACAGAGCCTTGGTCTTAGGAGACGGGAACGCGGAACACAGAGCCTTGGTCTTGGGAGACGGAAACACAGGTCACAGAGACTTGGTCTTGGGAGACAGGAACATGGAACACAAAGCCTTGGCCTTGGGAGACGGGAACTCAGAACACAACACCTTGGTCTTGGGAGACAGGAATGCGGAACACAGAGCCTTGGGCTTGAGAGACGGGAACGCAGAACACAGAGCCTTGGTCTTTTGCAGACGGGAACACGGAACACAGAGCCTTGGACTTGGGAGACGGGAACACGGATCACAGAGCCTTGGTCTTGGGAGACGGGAACTTATAACACTGAGCCTTGGTCTTGGGAGACGGGAACACGGAACACAAATCCTTAGTCTTTGGAGACGGGAACACGGAACACAGAGCCTTGGGCTTAGGAGACGGGAACGCAGAACACAAAGCCTTGGTCTTGGGAGACAGGAACGCGGAACACAGAGCCTTGGGCTTGGGAGACTGGATTGCGGAACACAGAGCCTTGGGCTTGGGAGACGGGAATGCAGAACACAGAGCTTTGGTCTTGGGAGAAGTGAACACGGAACACAGAGCCTTGGTCTTGGGAGACAGGAACACGGATCACAGAGCCTTGGTCTTGGGAGACGGGAACACGGAATGCAGAGCCTTGTTCTTGGGAGACGGGAACGCGGAATACAGAGCCTTGGTCTTGGGAGATGGGACACAGAACACTAAGCCTTGGTCTTGGGAGACGGGAACAGGGAACACTGAGCTTTGGTCTTGGGAGACGGCAACGCGGAACACTGAGCCTTGGTCTTGGGAGACGGGATCAGGGAACACTGAGCCTTGCTCTTGGGAGACTGGAACAGGGAACCCAGAGCCTTGGCCTTAGGAGACGGGAACGCGGAACACAGAGCCTTGGTCTTGGGAGACGGGAACACCAAACACAGAGCCTTGGTCTTTGGAGACGGGAACACGGAACACAAAGCCTTTGTCTTGGGAGAAGGGAAAGCAGAACACAAAGCCTTGGTCTTGGGAGACAGGAACGCTGAACACAGAGCCTTGGGCTTGGGAGACGGGAACGCAGAACACAGAGCTTTGGTCTTGGGAGAAGTGAACACGGAACACAGAGCCTTGGGCTTGAGAGACGGGAACACGGAACACAGAGCCTTGGACTTGGGAGACGGGAACACGGATCACAGAGCCTTGGTATTGGGAGACAGGAACACGGAACACAAAGCCTTGGCCTTGGGAGACGGGAACTCAGAACACAACCCCTTGGTCTTGGGAGACAGGAATGCGGAACACAGAGCCTTGGGCTTGAGAGACGGGAACGCAGAACACTGAGCCTTGGTCTTTTGCAGACGGGAACACGGAACACAGAGCCTTGGACTTGGGAGACGGGAACACGGATCACAGAGCCTTGGTCTTGGGAGACGGGAACTCAGAACACTGAGCCTTGGTCTTGGGAGACGGGAACACGGAACACAGATCCTTAGTCTTTGGAGACGGGAACACGGAACACAGAGCCTTGGGCTTGGGAGACGGGAACGCAGAACACAAAGCCTTGGTCTTGGGAGACAGGAACGCGGAACACAGAGCCTTGGGCTTGGGAGACTGGATTGCGGAACACAGAGCCTTGGGCTTGGGAGACGGGAATGCAGAACACAGAGCTTTGGTCTTGGGAGAAGTGAACATGCAACACAGAGCCTTGGTCTTGGGAGACAGGAACACGGAACAGAGAGCCTTGGTCTTGGGAGACGGGAACACGGAATGCAGAGCCTTGTTCTTGGGAGACGGGAACGCGGAATACAGAGCCTTGGTCTTGGGAGACGGGACACAGAACACTGAGCTTTGGTCTTGGGAGACGGCAACGCAGAACACTGAGCCTTGTTCTTGGGAGACAGGAACGCGGAACACAGAGCCTTGGGCTTGGGAGACTGGAATGCGGAACACAGAGCCTTGGTCTTGGGAGACGGGAACGCAGAACACAAAGCTTTGGTCTTGGGAGACAGGAACGCGGAACAAAGAGCCTTGGTCTTGGGAGACAGGAACACGGAACGCAGAGCCTTGTTCTTGGGAGACAGGAACGCGGAATACAGAGCCTTGGTCTTGGGAGATGGAAACGCAGAACACAACGCCTTGGTCTTGGGAGGCAGGAACGCGGAACGCAGAGCCTTGCCCTTGGGAGAAGGGAACTCAGAACACAGAGCCTTGGTTTTGGGAGACAGGTACACGGAACACAGAGACTTGGTCTTCGGAGACGGGAACACTGAACAAAGAGCCTTGATCTTGGGTGACGGGAGCGCATAACTCAGAGCCTTGGTCTTGGGAGACAGGAACGCGGATCACAGTGCTTTGGTCTTCGGAGACGGGAACACAGAACACAGAGCCTTGGTCTTGGGAACAGGAACAAGGATCACAGAGCCCTGTTCTTGGGAGACGGGACACAGAACACTGAGCCTTGGTCTTGGGAGACGGGAACAGCGAACACTGAGCTTTGGTCTTGGGAGACGGGAACACAGAACACAGAGCCTTGGTCTTTGGAGACGGGAACAGGGAACACTGAGCCTTCGTCTTGGGAGACCGGAACAGGGAACACAGAGCCTTGGTCTTAGGAGACGGGAACGCGGAACACAGAGCCTTGGTCTTGGGAGACGGGAACACAGGTCACAGAGACTTGGTCTTGGGAGACAGGAGCATGGAACACAAAGCCTTGGCCTTGGGAGACGGGAACTCAGAACACAACACCTTGGTCTTGGGAGACAGGAATGCGGAACACAGAGCCTTGGGCTTGAGAGACGGGAACGCAGAACACAGTGCCTTGGTCTTTTGCAGAAGGGAACACGGAACACAGAGCCTTGGACTTGGGAGACGGGAACACGGATCACAGAGCCTTGGTCTTGGGAGACGGGAACTCAGAACACTGAGCCTTGGTCTTGGGAGACGGGAACACGGAACACAAATCCTTAGTCTTTGGAGACGGGAACACGGAACACAGAGCCTTGGGCTTAGGAGACGGGAACGCAGAACACAAAGCCTTGGTCTTGGGAGACAGGAACGCGGAACACAGAGCCTTGGGCTTGGGAGACTGGATTGCGGAACACAGAGCCTTGGGCTTGGGAGACGGGAATGCAGAACACAGAGCCTTGGTCTTGGGAGAAGTGAACACGGAACACAGAGCCTTGGTCTTGGGAGACAGGAACACGGAACACAGAGCCTTGGTCTTGGGAGACGGGAACACGGAATGCAGAGCCTTGTTCTTGGGAGACGGGAATGCGGAATACAGAGCATTGGTCTTGGGAGACGGGACACAGAACACTAAGCCTTGGTCTTGGGAGACGGGAACAGGGAACACTGAGCTTTGGTCTTGGGAGACGGCAACGCGGAACACTGAGCCTTGGTCTTGGGAGACAGGAACGCGGAACACGGAGCCTTGGTCTTGGGACGCGGGAACACGGAACACAGAGCCTTGGTCTTGGGAGACGGGAACGCAGAACACTGAACCTTCGTCTTGGGAGACCGGAACAGGGAACACAGAGCCTTGGTCTTGGGAGACGGGAACACGGAACACAGAGCTTTGGGCTTGGGAGACGGGAACACGGAACACAGAGCCTTGGTCTTGGGAGACGGGAACGCAGAACACAGAACCTTGGTCTTGGGAGACAGGAACGCGGAACTCAGAGCCTTGATCTTGGGAGACAGGAAAGCAGAACACAAAGCCTTGGTTTTGGGAGATGGGAACGCGGAACACAGAGCATTGGGCTTGTGAGACTGGAACGCAGAACACAGAGCCTTTGTCTTGGGAGACGGGAACACAGATCACAGAGCCTTGCTCTTGGGAGACGGGAACACAGAACACAGAGCCTTGTTCTTGGGAGACGGGAACGCGGAACACAGAGACTTGGTCTTGGGAGATGGGATCGCAGAACACAACGCCTTGGTCTTGTGAGTCAGGAACGCGGAACACAGAGCCTTGGTCTTGGGAGACGGGATCGCAGAACACAGAGCCTTGGTCTTGAGAGACGTGAACTCAGAACACAGAGCCTTGGTCTTGGCAGACAGGAACGCGGTACACAGAGCCTTGGGCTTGTGAGACGGGAACTCAGAACACTGAGCCTTGGTCTTTGGAGACGGGAACACGGAACACAAAGCCTTGGTCTTGGGAGACAGGAACGCGGAACAAAGAGCCTTGGTCTTGGGAGACAGGAACACGGAACACAGAGCCTTGGGCTTGGGAGACTGGAATGCGGAACACAGATCCTTGGTCTTGGGAGACGGGAACGCAGAACACAATGCCTTGGTCTTGGGAGACAGGAACGCGGAACAAAGAGCCTTGGTCTTGGGAGACAGGAACACGGAACACAGAGCCTTGGGTTTGGGAGACTGGAATGCGGAACACAGAGCCTTGGTCTTGGGAGACGGGAACGCAGAACACAAAGCCTTGGTCTTGGGAGACAGGAACGCGGAACACAGAGCCTTGGGCTTGGGAGACTGGAATGCAGAACACAGAGCTTTGGTCTTGGGAGAAGTGAACACGGAACACAGAGCCTTGGTCTTGGGAGACAGGAACACGGAACACAGAGCCTTGGTCTTGGGAGACGGGAACACGGAACGCAGAGCCTTGTACTTGGGAGACAGGAACGCGGAATACAGAGCCTTGGTCTTGGGAGATGGAAACGCAGAACACAACGCCTTGGTCTTGGGAGGCAGGAACGCGGAACGCAGAGCCTTGGCCTTGGGAGAATGGAACTCAGAACACAGAGCCTTGGTCTTGGGAGACAGGTACACGGAACACAGAGCCTTGGTCTTCGGAGACGGGAACACTGAACAAAGAGCCTTGATCTTGGGTGACGGGAGCGCATAACTCAGAGCCTTGGTCTTGGGAGACAGGAACGCGGATCACAGTGCTTTGGTCTTCGGAGACGGGAACACAGAACACAGAGCCTTGGTCTTGGGAACAGGAACAAGGATCACAGAGCCTTGTTCTTGGGAGACGGGACACAGAACACTGAGCCTTGGTCTTGGGAGACGGGAACAGGGAACACTGAGCTTTGGTCTTGGGAGACGGCAACGCGGAACACTGAGACTTGGTCTTTGGAGAACGGAACAGGGAACACAGAGGGTTGGTCTTGGGAGACAGGAACACAGAACACAGAGCCTTGGTCTTGGGAGACGGGAACACAGAACACAGAGCCTTGGTCTTTGGAGACGGGAACAGGGAACACTGAGCCTTCGTCTTGGGAGACCGGAACAGGGAACACAGAGCCTTGGTCTTAGGAGACGGGAACGCGGAACACAGAGCCTTGGTCTTGGGAGACGGGAACACAGGTCACAGAGACTTGGTCTTGGGAGACGGGAACACGGAGCACAGAGCCTTGGTCTTGGGAGACGAGAACACGGAACACAGAGCCTTGGTCTTGGGAGTCAGGAACACGGATCACAGAGCCTTGGTCATGGGAGCCGGGAACACAGAACACAGAGCCTTGGTCTTGGGAGACGGGATCAGGGAACACTGAGCCTTGCTCTTGGGAGACTGGAACAGGGAACCCAGAGCCTTGGCCTTAGGAGACGGGAACGCGGAACACAGAGCCTTGGTCTTGGGAGACGGGAACACCAAACACAGAGCCTTGGTCTTGGGAGACGGGAACACGGATCACAGAGCCTTGGTATTGGGAGACAGGAACACGGAACACAAAGCCTTGGCCTTGGGAGACGGGAACTCAGAACACAACCCCTTGGTCTTGGGAGACAGGAATGCGGAACACAGAGCCTTGGGCTTGAGAGACGGGAACGCAGAACACTGAGCCTTGGTCTTTTGCAGACGGGAACACGGAACACAGAGCCTTGGACTTGGGAGACGGGAACACGGATCACAGAGCCTTGGTCTTGGGAGACGGGAACTCAGAACACTGAGCCTTGGTCTTTGGAGACGGGAACACGGAACACAGAGCCTTGGGCTTGGGAGACGGGAACGCAGAACACAAAGCCTTGGTCTTGGGAGACAGGAACGCGGAACACAGAGCCTTGGGCTTGTGAGACGGGAATGCAGAACACAGAGCTTTGGTCTTGGGAGAAGTGAGCAGGGAACACAGAGCCTTGGTCTTGGGAGACAGGAACACGGAACACAGAGCCTTGGTCTTGGGAGACGGGAACACGGAATGCAGAGCCTTGTTCTTGGGAGACGGGAACGCGGAATACAGAGCCTTGGTCTTGGGAGACGGGACACAGAAGACTGAGCCTTGGTCTTGGGAGACGGGAACAGGGAACACTGAGCTTTGGTCTTGGGAGACGGCAACGCGGAACACTGAGCCTTGGTCTTGGGAGACAGGAACTCGGAACACAGAGCCTTGGGCTTGGGACGCGGGAACACGGAACACAGAGCCTTGGTCTTGGGAGACAGGAACACGGATAACAGAGCCTTGATCTTGGGAGACGGGAACGCGGAATACAGAACCTTGGTCTTGGGAGACGGGAACAGGGAACACTGAGCTTTGGTCTTGGGAGACGGCAACGCGGAACACTGAGCCTTGGTCTTGGGAGTCAGGAACGCGGAACACACAGCCTTGGGCTTGGGAGACGGGAACGCAGAACACAGAGCCTTTGTCTTGGGAGACGGGAACACAGATCACAGAGCCTTGGTCTTGGGAGATGGGAACACAGAACACAGAGCCTTGTTCTTGGGAGACGGGAACGCAGAACACAGAGCCTTGGTCTTGGGAGACGGGAACTCAGAACACAGAGCCTTTGTCTTGGCAGTCAGGAACGCGGAACACAGAGCCTTGGCCTTGGGAGAAAGGAACACAGAACACAACACCTTGGTCTTGGGAGGCAGGAATGCGGAACACAGAGCCTTGGTCTTGGGAGACGGGAACGCAGAACACAGAGCCTTTGTCTTGGGAGACGGGAACGCAGAACACAACACCTTGGTCTTGGGAGGCAGGAATGCGGAACACAGAGCCTTGGTCTTGGGAGAAGTGAACACGGAACACAGAGCCTTGGTCTTGGGAGACAGGAACACGGAACACAGAGCCTTGGTCTTGGGAGACGGGAACACGGAACGCAGAGCCTTGTACTTGGGAGACAGGAACGCGGAATACAGAGCCTTGGTCTTGGGAGATGGAAACGCAGAACACAACGCCTTGGTCTTGGGAGGCAGGAACGCGGAACGCAGAGCCTTGGCCTTGGGAGAATGGAACTCAGAACACAGAGCCTTGGTCTTGGGAGACAGGTACACGGAACACAGAGCCTTGGTCTTCGGAGACGGGAACACTGAACAAAGAGCCTTGATCTTGGGTGACGGGAGCGCATAACTCAGAGCCTTGGTCTTGGGAGACAGGAACGCGGATCACAGTGCTTTGGTCTTCGGAGACGGGAACACAGAACACAGAGCCTTGGTCTTGGGAACAGGAACAAGGATCACAGAGCCTTGTTCTTGGGAGACGGGACACAGAACACTGAGCCTTGGTCTTGGGAGACGGGAACAGGGAACACTGAGCTTTGGTCTTGGGAGACGGCAACGCGGAACACTGAGACTTGGTCTTTGGAGAACGGAACAGGGAACACAGAGGGTTGGTCTTGGGAGACAGGAACACAGAACACAGAGCCTTGGTCTTGGGAGACGGGAACACAGAACACAGAGCCTTGGTCTTTGGAGACGGGAACAGGGAACACTGAGCCTTCGTCTTGGGAGACCGGAACAGGGAACACAGAGCCTTGGTCTTAGGAGACGGGAACGCGGAACACAGAGCCTTGGTCTTGGGAGACGGGAACACAGGTCACAGAGACTTGGTCTTGGGAGACGGGAACACGGAGCACAGAGCCTTGGTCTTGGGAGACGAGAACACGGAACACAGAGCCTTGGTCTTGGGAGTCAGGAACACGGATCACAGAGCCTTGGTCATGGGAGCCGGGAACACAGAACACAGAGCCTTGGTCTTGGGAGACGGGATCAGGGAACACTGAGCCTTGCTCTTGGGAGACTGGAACAGGGAACCCAGAGCCTTGGCCTTAGGAGACGGGAACGCGGAACACAGAGCCTTGGTCTTGGGAGACGGGAACACCAAACACAGAGCCTTGGTCTTGGGAGACGGGAACACGGATCACAGAGCCTTGGTATTGGGAGACAGGAACACGGAACACAAAGCCTTGGCCTTGGGAGACGGGAACTCAGAACACAACCCATTGGTCTTGGGAGACAGGAATGCGGAACACAGAGCCTTGGGCTTGAGAGACGGGAACGCAGAACACTGAGCCTTGGTCTTTTGCAGACGGGAACACGGAACACAGAGCCTTGGACTTGGGAGACGGGAACACGGATCACAGAGCCTTGGTCTTGGGAGACGGGAACTCAGAACACTGAGCCTTGGTCTTTGGAGACGGGAACACGGAACACAGAGCCTTGGGCTTGGGAGACGGGAACGCAGAACACAAAGCCTTGGTCTTGGGAGACAGGAACGCGGAACACAGAGCCTTGGGCTTGTGAGACGGGAATGCAGAACACAGAGCTTTGGTCTTGGGAGAAGTGAACAGGGAACACAGAGCCTTGGTCTTGGGAGACAGGAACACGGAACACAGAGCCTTGGTCTTGGGAGACGGGAACATGGAATGCAGAGCCTTGTTCTTGGGAGACGGGAACGCGGAATACAGAGCCTTGGTCTTGGGAGACGGGACACAGAAGACTGAGCCTTGGTCTTGGGAGACGGGAACAGGGAACACTGAGCTTTGGTCTTGGGAGACGGCAACGCGGAACACTGAGCCTTGGTCTTGGGAGACAGGAACTCGGAACACAGAGCCTTGGGCTTGGGACGCGGGAACACGGAACACAGAGCCTTGGTCTTGGGAGACAGGAACACGGATAACAGAGCCTTGATCTTGGGAGACGGGAACGCGGAATACAGAACCTTGGTCTTGGGAGACGGGAACAGGGAACACTGAGCTTTGGTCTTGGGAGACGGCAACGCGGAACACTGAGCCTTGGTCTTGGGAGTCAGGAACGCGGAACACACAGCCTTGGGCTTGGGAGACGGGAACGCAGAACACAGAGCCTTTGTCTTGGGAGACGGGAACACAGATCACAGAGCCTTGGTCTTGGGAGATGGGAACACAGAACACAGAGCCTTGTTCTTGGGAGACGGGAACGCAGAACACAGAGCCTTGGTCTTGGGAGACGGGAACTCAGAACACAGAGCCTTTGTCTTGGCAGTCAGGAACGCGGAACACAGAGCCTTGGCCTTGGGAGAAAGGAACACAGAACACAACACCTTGGTCTTGGGAGGCAGGAATGCGGAACACAGAGCCTTGGTCTTGGGAGACGGGAACGCAGAACACAGAGCCTTTGTCTTGGGAGACGGGAACGCAGAACACAACACCTTGGTCTTGGGAGGCAGGAATGTGGAACACAGAGCTTTGGACTTGGGAGACGGGAACGCGGAACACAGAGCCTTGGTCTTGGGAGACGGGAACACCAAACACAGAGCCTTGGTCTTTGGAGACGGGAACTCAGAACACAACACCTTGGTCTTGGGAGACAGGAACACGGAACACAAAGCCTTGGCCTTGGGAGACGGGAACTCAGAACACAACACCTTGGTCTTGGGAGACAGGAATGCGGAACACAGAGCCTTGGGCTTGAGAGACGGGAACGCAAAACACAGAGCCTTGGTCTTTTGCAGACGGGAACACGGAACACAGAGCCTTGGTCTTGGGAGACGGGAACTCAGAACACTGAGCCTTGGTCTTGGGAGACAGGAACGCGGAACACAGAGCCTTGGGCTTGGCAGACTGGATTGCGGAACACAGAGCCTTGGGCTTGGGAGACGGGAATGCAGAACACAGAGCTTTGGTCTTGGGAGAAGTGAACAGGGAACACAGAGCCTTGGTCTTGGGAGACAGGAACACGGAACACAGAGCCTTGGTCTTGGGAGACGGGAACACGGAATGCAGAGCCTTGTTCTTGGGAGACGGGAACACGGAATACAGAGCCTTGGTCTTGGGAGACGGGACACAGAAGACTGAGCCTTGGTCTTGGGAGACGGGAACAGGGAACACTGAGCCTTGGTCTTGGGAGACAGGAACACGGAACACAGAGCCTTGGTCTTGGGAGACGGGAACACGGAATGCAGAGCCTTGTTCTTGGGAGACGGGAACGCGGAATACAGAGCCTTGGTCTTGGGAGACGGGACACAGAAGACTGAGCTTTGGTCTTGGGAGACGGCAACGCGGAACACTGAGCCTTGGTCTTGGGAGACAGGAACTCGGAACACAGAGCCTTGGGCTTGGGACGCGGGAACACGGAACACAGAGCCTTGGTCTTGGGAGACAGGAACACGGATAACAGAGCCTTGATCTTGGGAGACGGGAACGCGGAATACAGAACCTTGGTCTTGGGAGACGGGAACAGGGAACACTGAGCTTTGGTCTTGGGAGAAGGCAACGCGGAACACTGAGCCTTGGTCTTGGGAGTCAGGAACGCGGAACACACAGCCTTGGTCTTGGGAGACGGGAACACGGAACACAGAGCTTTGGGCTTGGGAGACGGGAACACGGAACACAGAGCCTTGGTCTTGGGAGACGGGAACGCAGAACACAGAACCTTGGTCTTGGGAGACAGGAACGCGGAACTCAGAGCCTTGATCTTGGGAGACAGGAAAGCAGAACACAAAGCCTTGGTTTTGGGAGATGGGAACGCGGAACACAGAGCATTGGGCTTGTGAGACTGGAACGCAGAACACAGAGCCTTTGTCTTGGGAGACGGGAACACAGATCACAGAGCCTTGCTCTTGGGAGACGGGAACACAGAACACAGAGCCTTGTTCTTGGGAGACGGGAACGCGGAACACAGAGACTTGGTCTTGGGAGATGGGATCGCAGAACACAACGCCTTGGTCTTGTGAGTCAGGAACGCGGAACACAGAGCCTTGGTCTTGGGAGACGGGATCGCAGAACACAGAGCCTTGGTCTTGAGAGACGTGAACTCAGAACACAGAGCCTTGGTCTTGGCAGACAGGAACGCGGTACACAGAGCCTTGGGCTTGTGAGACGGGAACTCAGAACACTGAGCCTTGGTCTTTGGAGACGGGAACACGGAACACAAAGCCTTGGTCTTGGGAGACAGGAACGCGGAACAAAGAGCCTTGGTCTTGGGAGACAGGAACACGGAACACAGAGCCTTGGGCTTGGGAGACTGGAATGCGGAACACAGATCCTTGGTCTTGGGAGACGGGAACGCAGAACACAATGCCTTGGTCTTGGGAGACAGGAACGCGGAACAAAGAGCCTTGGTCTTGGGAGACAGGAACACGGAACACAGAGCCTTGGGTTTGGGAGACTGGAATGCGGAACACAGAGCCTTGGTCTTGGGAGACGGGAACGCAGAACACAAAGCCTTGGTCTTGGGAGACAGGAACGCGGAACACAGAGCCTTGGGCTTGGGAGACTGGAATGCAGAACACAGAGCTTTGGTCTTGGGAGAAGTGAACACGGAACACAGAGCCTTGGTCTTGGGAGACAGGAACACGGAACACAGAGCCTTGGTCTTGGGAGACGGGAACACGGAACGCAGAGCCTTGTACTTGGGAGACAGGAACGCGGAATACAGAGCCTTGGTCTTGGGAGATGGAAACGCAGAACACAACGCCTTGGTCTTGGGAGGCAGGAACGCGGAACGCAGAGCCTTGGCCTTGGGAGAATGGAACTCAGAACACAGAGCCTTGGTCTTGGGAGACAGGTACACGGAACACAGAGCCTTGGTCTTCGGAGACGGGAACACTGAACAAAGAGCCTTGATCTTGGGTGACGGGAGCGCATAACTCAGAGCCTTGGTCTTGGGAGACAGGAACGCGGATCACAGTGCTTTGGTCTTCGGAGACGGGAACACAGAACACAGAGCCTTGGTCTTGGGAACAGGAACAAGGATCACAGAGCCTTGTTCTTGGGAGACGGGACACAGAACACTGAGCCTTGGTCTTGGGAGACGGGAACAGGGAACACTGAGCTTTGGTCTTGGGAGACGGCAACGCGGAACACTGAGACTTGGTCTTTGGAGAACGGAACAGGGAACACAGAGGGTTGGTCTTGGGAGACAGGAACACAGAACACAGAGCCTTGGTCTTGGGAGACGGGAACACAGAACACAGAGCCTTGGTCTTTGGAGACGGGAACAGGGAACACTGAGCCTTCGTCTTGGGAGACCGGAACAGGGAACACAGAGCCTTGGTCTTAGGAGACGGAACGCGGAACACAGAGCCTTGGTCTTGGGAGACGGGAACACAGGTCACAGAGACTTGGTCTTGGGAGACGGGAACACGGAGCACAGAGCCTTGGTCTTGGGAGACGAGAACACGGAACACAGAGCCTTGGTCTTGGGAGTCAGGAACACGGATCACAGAGCCTTGGTCATGGGAGCCGGGAACACAGAACACAGAGCCTTGGTCTTGGGAGACGGGATCAGGGAACACTAAGCCTTGCTCTTGGGAGACTGGAACAGGGAACCCAGAGCCTTGGCCTTAGGAGACGGGAACGCGGAACACAGAGCCTTGGTCTTGGGAGACGGGAACACCAAACACAGAGCCTTGGTCTTGGGAGACGGGAACACGGATCACAGAGCCTTGGTATTGGGAGACAGGAACACGGAACACAAAGCCTTGGCCTTGGGAGACGGGAACTCAGAACACAACCCCTTGGTCTTGGGAGACAGGAATGCGGAACACAGAGCCTTGGGCTTGAGAGACGGGAACGCAGAACACTGAGCCTTGGTCTTTTGCAGACGGGAACACGGAACACAGAGCCTTGGACTTGGGAGACGGGAACACGGATCACAGAGCCTTGGTCTTGGGAGACGGGAACTCAGAACACTGAGCCTTGGTCTTGGGAGACGGGAACACGGAACACAGATCCTTAGTCTTTGGAGACGGGAACACGGAACACAGAGCCTTGGGCTTGGGAGACGGGAACGCAGAACACAAAGCCTTGGTCTTGGGAGACAGGAACGCGGAACACAGAGCCTTGGGCTTGTGAGACGGGAATGCAGAACACAGAGCTTTGGTCTTGGGAGAAGTGAACAGGGAACACAGAGCCTTGGTCTTGGGAGACAGGAACACGGAACACAGAGCCTTGGTCTTGGGAGACGGGAACACGGAATGCAGAGCCTTGTTCTTGGGAGACGGGAACGCGGAATACAGAGCCTTGGTCTTGGGAGACGGGACACAGAAGACTGAGCCTTGGTCTTGGGAGACGGGAACAGGGAACACTGAGCTTTGGTCTTGGGAGACGGCAACGCGGAACACTGAGCCTTGGTCTTGGGAGACAGGAACTCGGAACACAGAGCCTTGGGCTTGGGACGCGGGAACACGGAACACAGAGCCTTGGTCTTGGGAGACAGGAACACGGATAACAGAGCCTTGATCTTGGGAGACGGGAACGCGGAATACAGAACCTTGGTCTTGGGAGACGGGAACAGGGAACACTGAGCTTTGGTCTTGGGAGACGGCAACGCGGAACACTGAGCCTTGGTCTTGGGAGTCAGGAACGCGGAACACACAGCCTTGGGCTTGGGAGACGGGAACGCAGAACACAGAGCCTTTGTCTTGGGAGACGGGAACACAGATCACAGAGCCTTGGTCTTGGGAGATGGGAACACAGAACACAGAGCCTTGTTCTTGGGAGACGGGAACGCAGAACACAGAGCCTTGGTCTTGGGAGACGGGAACTCAGAACACAGAGCCTTTGTCTTGGCAGTCAGGAACGCGGAACACAGAGCCTTGGCCTTGGGAGAAAGGAACACAGAACACAACACCTTGGTCTTGGGAGGCAGGAATGCGGAACACAGAGCCTTGGTCTTGGGAGACGGGAACGCAGAACACAGAGCCTTTGTCTTGGGAGACGGGAACGCAGAACACAACACCTTGGTCTTGGGAGGCAGGAATGTGGAACACAGAGCTTTGGACTTGGGAGACGGGAACGCGGAACACAGAGCCTTGGTCTTGGGAGACGGGAACACCAAACACAGAGCCTTGGTCTTTGGAGACGGGAACTCAGAACACAACACCTTGGTCTTGGGAGACAGGAACACGGAACACAGAGCCTTGGGCTTGGGAGACGGGAACTCAGAACACAACACCTTGGTCTTGGGAGACAGGAATGCGGAACACAGAGCCTTGGGCTTGAGAGACGGGAACGCAGAACACAGAGCCTTGGTCTTTTGCAGACGGGAACACGGAACACAGAGCCTTGGTCTTGGGAGACGGGAACTCAGAACACTGAGCCTTGGTCTTGGGAGACAGGAACGCGGAACACAGAGCCTTGGGCTTGGCAGACTGGATTGCGGAACACAGAGCCTTGGGCTTGGGAGACGGGAATGCAGAACACAGAGCTTTGGTCTTGGGAGAAGTGAACAGGGAACACAGAGCCTTGGTCTTGGGAGACAGGAACACGGAACACAGAGCCTTGGTCTTGGGAGACGGGAACGCAGAACACAGAGCCTTGGTCTTGGGAGACGGGAACACAGATCACAGAGCCTTGGTCTTGAGAGATGGGAACACAGAACACAGAGCCTTGTTCTTGGGAGACGGGAACGCAGAACACAGAGCCTTGGTCTTGGGAGACAGGAACTCGGAACACAGAGCCTTGGGCTTGGGACGCGGGAACACGGAACACAGAGCCATGGTCTTGGGAGACAGGAATACGGATAACAGAGCCTTGATCTTGGGAGACGGGAACGCGGAATACAGAACCTTGGTCTTGGGAGACGGGAACAGGGAACACTGAGCTTTGGTCTTGGGAGAAGGCAACGCGGAACACTGAGCCTTGGTCTTGGGAGTCAGGAACGCGGAACACACAGCCTTGGTCTTGGGAGACGGGAACACGGAACACAGAGCTTTGGGCTTGGGAGACGGGAACACGGAACACAGAGCCTTGGTCTTGGGAGACGGGAACGCAGAACACAGAACCTTGGTCTTGGGAGACAGGAACGCGGAACTCAGAGCCTTGATCTTGGGAGACAGGAAAGCAGAACACAAAGCCTTGGTTTTGGGAGATGGGAACGCGGAACACAGAGCATTGGGCTTGTGAGACTGGAACGCAGAACACAGAGCCTTTGTCTTGGGAGACGGGAACACAGATCACAGAGCCTTGGTCTTGGGAGACGGCAACGCAGAACACTGAGCCTTGGTCTTGGGAGACAGGAACGCGGAACATAGAGCCTTGGTCTTGGGAGATGGGAAAGCAGAACACAAAGCCTTGGTTTTGGGAGATAGGAACGCGGAACACAGAGCATTGGGCTTGTGAGACGGGAACGCAGAACACAGAGCCTTTGTCTTGGGAGACGGGAACACAGATCACAGAGCCTTGCTCTTGGGAGACGGGAACACAGAACACAGAGCCTTGTTCTTGGGAGACGGGAACGCGGAACACAGAGCCTTGGTCTTGGGAGATGGGATCGCAGAACACAACGCCTTGGTCTTGTCAGTCAGGAACGCGGAACACAGAGCCTTGGGCTTGGGAGACGGGAACGCAGAACACAGAGCTTTGGTCTTGGGAGAAGTGAACACGGAACACAGAGCCTTGGGCTTGAGAGACGGGAACACGGAACACAGAGCCTTGGACTTGGGAGACGGGAACACGGATCACAGAGCCTTGGTATTGGGAGACAGGAACACGGAACACAAAGCCTTGGCCTTGGGAGACGGGAACTCAGAACACAACCCCTTGGTCTTGGGAGACAGGAATGCGGAACACAGAGCCTTGGGCTTGAGAGACGGGAACGCAGAACACTGAGCCTTGGTCTTTTGCAGACGGGAACACGGAACACAGAGCCTTGGACTTGGGAGACGGGAACACGGATCACAGAGCCTTGGTCTTGGGAGACGGGAACTCAGAACACTGAGCCTTGTTCTTGGGAGACGGGAACACGGAACACAGATCCTTAGTCTTTGGAGACGGGAACACGGAACACAGAGCCTTGGGCTTGGGAGACGGGAATGCGGAACACAGAGCCTTGGCCTTGGGAGACAGGAACATGGAACACAGAGCCTTGGTCTTAGGAGACGTGAACATGGAACACAGAGCCTTGGTCTTGGGAGACGAGAACACGGAACACAGAGCCTTGTTCTTGGGAGACGGGAACGCAGAACACAACGCCTTGGTCTTGGGAGACAGGAACGCGGAACACAGAGCCTTGGGCTTGGGAGACGGGAATGCGGAACACAGAGCCTTGGCCTTGGGAGACGGGAACTCAGAACACAGAGCCTTGGTCTTGGGAGACGGGAACACGGAACACAGATCCTTGTTCTTGGGAGACGGGAAAGCAGAACACAGAGCCTTGGTCTTGGGAGATGGGAACACGGAACACAGAGCCTTGGTCTTGGGAGACAGGAATGCGGAACACAGAGCCTTGGTCTTGGGAGACGGGAACACGGAACACAGAGCCTTGGTCTTGGGAGACGGGAACACGGAACACAGAGCCTTGGTCTTGGG